>NW_016804690.1:9691461-9694405 GCF_001698545.2 Rhinopithecus bieti
AAAAAAAAAAAAAAAAAAAAAAAAAAAAAAAAAAAAAAAAAAACACAGCAAACTCTCAAAATTTAAATTGTGCTATAACAGCTTTTTCTCTAATGTCAGAGATGAATTATGCCTGCAATCTGCATTTTTCCATGTGCAAAGTCACAGTGATCCCAACTTCAACTTCTGCCCTCACAGCCAAGTCACAACTCTGAAAGTACAGCCACAGAAGGCTAGGACTGTGCCCTGCACTCACCACTGTGCCACCTCCTCTCTTCTGGCAAAAGTCACCCAACGAACAGAAAATTATATAAGCCTTTCATACATCAAAAAGCAATTAGAAGCTGGCAGTATACTGTTTATTAGCAAATACTTGTAACACATTGTTTTGCTATTTCCTTTCCGTCAGAATGATAATTCACACCCACCGTTTTAAATCGCCTCCAATAATATCCATTTTTAACAGTTTTCTTCTGTCAGGTCATTTATATATTTATATAGATAGATAGATAGATTTTCTTCTTCTGCCTTTAAAAAAATGTATAGTTATTAATAAATGATAAATACCAAATACTGCCAGGAAAAAGGGGATTGTTTGGGAGCAGCCAATTTTACCAGCCTGGTCATAATTACACTGTATATATGTACCACTGGTACCTGAGTCAAATAAATACTCAGAGGGGCCACCTCTGCACCTCATTTCTCTGCAGTGCCTTTAACACTAGGCAACGCTGAGTGTTGCTTCAATGTCCATGTAATTTGGCATCTATTTCTTCTTCGGGCATCATCACTTCAGTCATTTTACACACTGTTTCCAGCAAGGTATGGTGTTCAAACGGGAGAACTGGGGTAAAAGGCTAGAGAGGTGAGCCTAGGGGTGGGGGCAGGGAAGGAGAAACCACACATTAGCTAGAGAGGTTCTGTTTCTTCATAAGATAAGGCACTGACAGAAAATTTCTTAGGTAAAAGGCTGCATAAGAATTTCTTGTCATTTACAAAAAAAAAAAAAAAATTGTTGTCATCCATAAATGGTCCATATCTAGGCTCAGTTAGGTAGACCCTGAAAAGTTAAGAACTGATCCCTCAAAGCTACATTGTTACCAGAAACAATTCTAATTCATTCTGAGGCCTTATGGCACATTAGGGAAAGAGAGAGGAAAACAGTCTGGGCACAAAAAGGCATCAGACATTGCTTGTCGTTCCACTCGTCAAAGAAAGTGGACCGTTCAACAAGCATCATCAGAAAGAAAGTGCTGGCTCAGAATTCCAAATTCTCTTGATGATAGATGACCATGATGGATGTATCTATTTTGTTCCCCCTTTGAGCTCATGCACAATTTAAAAAATGCTACCAGCAACAGTCATAAAGAGCATAGAGAAGTCCTCACCTATGGCTATGCCTAAGGTTATTTAAAGAGAGGGCTATTTGATGTTCTCAATCACAGCAATCTCTTCGCCAGCACAGTGTGGCGTCAAACCATTCAGATAGATACTCTCAGTCTTCAGTAAGGGAGGCAAGACATCCCTCTCGCTGGTCAGGTGGTTCACTGACAGGGTCCTCCTACAAGGAGTCAGCTCCTGATTGTGATTTCCAGCCAGTTCTGCCGAGAGCTTCCGCTTGATGGAGGTGGCACGCTGGAACTTGTCATAAATCTCCACACTCAGTCGCCTCCTGGTTTCTTTGAATTCGGCTGTGACGTTGGCTGTCCACTCAGCAGCGTGCGCTCTGAACTCTCCCACCTGGAACATACAAGCAGAGAAAAGATAAAGATATCGACATGCCGATCAACATTTTCTGTGCTTTATCTTCTGTTCATTTTATTTTGGGATTTTAAAAAGAAGACTGGAGTAATCTTTTACAGCACTGGTGGTCTGAGAATTGATGAAATTAGGCGGGGTATACACAGCAGGATTCTATCTTATATAGATGTGGCTCTAACATTAACCTATGAACTTAAATTCTATGAATCAAACTATATTTCAGGGGCTCTAGATGTGCTTGGTCTTTATACATGAATCCTGTCATTGAAATTTTGATGCTGTAAAAGGCAATCTCTAGCTTTTAAAACATTTTTAGTATTTTTTTCATTTGTGCTTAATTTCAAGAAGTACTGGAATGTACAAAGGGCAGTAAGGTATAGTAGAAGGAGTAAGGCAGAATAAAAGAGTCTGCAATATGAACCCAGGTGACCTTGTTTGGTTCTGAAAACAGCAATGCTGTTTGCTCAGATGTCAACCTAGTTTTCAGAGATCAGAAATTGTGTGTGCAAGAGTGTTGTATCTAACCTCATATTGGTCATTTAGGAATTCTCTCTTTCCTAACTAAGCAACAAAATATTTTGTTTCTGCTTTCAGGGAATGCAAACAAATAATAACTGTTAAGTCCACCTTGAAGCCCACTTGAGAAACAGTTAAACCCAAGGCACAGTTTCTCAATAAATGTTTGTGGAATCCGTGAAGTTACTCAACCCGTGGGCTGCCACCTCCTCAGCTGTAGAATAGACATCTTCACAGCACACACCTAACAGGATGGCTGAGCTAATGAACTTTACAAACTGCAAGATTTTATGCACTTATTATAATGTAGTTCTCTTTTGAGAATTAAAGAAAAAATGTGCTATCAATCACCCTGAGTCCATCAGACATTTTCTTTGACCTCTTTCAAAACTATGTCTGTGGGCCGGGCGCGGTGGCTCAAGCCTGTAATCCCAGCACTTTGGGAGGCCGAGGCGGGCGGATCACAAGGTCAGGAGATCGAGACCATCCTGGCTAACACGGTGAAACCCCGTCTGTACTAAAAAGTACAAAAAACTAGCCGGGCGAGGTGCCAGGCGCCTGTAGTCACAGCTACTCGGGAGGCTGAGGCAGGAGAATGGCATGAACCCGGGAGGCAGAGCTTGCAGTGAGCTGAGATCCGGCCACTGCACTCCAGCTTGGGCGACAGAGCGAGACTCCGTCTCAAAAA
>NW_016804690.1:9696921-9715938 GCF_001698545.2 Rhinopithecus bieti
CACTTCTACAAAAAAAAAAAAAAAAAAAAAAAAAAAAAAAAAACTTTGTCTGTATATTTGTGTCCTAAAACAGAAAATATGACCAATCCTATGGGAATCTTTGTAATCTCTTAACTAACCAGAACTTAATAATCTAGACTATCACTGAGAATAATCTCCTAATATGGAATAACTCCTCCATTTTCTTCTAGCACTTCTGTTTTCAGCTTGGGAAATCCACTAAACTCATTTCTTAAGTGACCCAGGCTCTCCTTTGCTTCGCAAGCAAACAGCTATAGCTCTGTTTAATCTATTTCATTTCTGCCCTGTTGATTTTTGTTTTAAAAAATCAACATGGGAAATATAACTGATAGTTTCTAAATGTTTATACTTATCTGAATTATTGGCGGGGATAGATACGTATGTATATTATAATATGATGTGTACATATACTTGGAAGGAAGGCTATAGATATAAAAATGTGTGTGTGTGTATGTGTGTGTACTCAAAAACAGAAATGAAACTTCAAATATCCAAGGCGGATAGGAGGATGGTACGTGGCAAATCAACTCTTTTTTTAATCCACACATAATCACACATACACATACATTTGGAGATCCACTTTTTATTCTAACAGGCCTTTATTTCCTAGTTATACTGTCCTAACAAGAAATACTTGCTTGATATCTAGGTCTGGCTCTGAAAAAAAAAAGCAAAGCTGGAAAAATAAGAACTCTATGGCATGTAGAATCAGCAAGATCAACCTTTCCTTAACCACTGAGGCAACTTAGGGGAAGCTTGCTGGGAAAGAGGCGCAAAATCTACAGGAATTTATCCTGCAGATACTTATTGTTCCTATAAGGGAACCTGTCCAACTATACTTAGATATACAACTGATTACTAAATATGTAATTCTGTTTTGGGGGGACTGCCAGGTTAGGAAGGCACAGGCAGTATTTACCAGTGGTAACAAACACCAAGTCATTCGGATTTGGCTCCCTACAAATCCCATACACACTTACAAATAAACCCTCCCACAGTTTATATTATTTTTCTATTTTCCACCTAAGTCATGTCTCAAGTTTTGGGGCACAGTCAGAACTGATGGACCTAAAATGAAATCTGTTCCATCAGCTTTGTTTTGGTTACCACCACCCTCTTACCTCACAGCCAATCCTTCATGAACAGAAGGGCTGTGGACTTTCACAGAACCCGCCCCCACTTTACTTTGGTAATTGTATTCTTTTTTATCTTAAAAAATATCTTTTTAATATAAAAGTCATAGGCTTTGTGCATCAAAATTCAAATGTTCACCTATGTACTTGCTGATTTTCTGTCTTTTCTAATGATAATGTAAACTCTATATACATCCTCAGCACCTAGAACCTCGTATGTAGCACATTTCCAATAAGTACCTGTTAAATGAATAAATATATCACTGCAAATACACATACTCTGGAATCTCATACCACAATGATAGTAATTAGCAGTAGGATTTATAGCACACACGCTATCAATTGTTTTTCTTCTATCTGTATACACTAATCTTACTTTCTGCCTCTTCCATCTCAATCATCAATATTTTGCAAAGAAAAGGTCTTATAGTACACACATTGTTTTGTACGTAGCTTTTTTTCTCATCTAATTTTAGTCCTTTTTCCATGTTAGTACTCATTATTTCAGCTCATAGTTTATATCAGCCACCTAGCACTCCCCAAGGAGAATGGCTACGGCATGATTTAATCATTCCCCTATTGGTGAACATTTGGATATATTTAATTTTTTTTAGCTATTAAAAATAACACTTCAGTGAATATTCTTGTACCTACACTTTTGCTAATGGGTACAAAGTATTACTGCAAGTGGAAACACTGGGTTGAAAAGCATGAGTATTGATATGGCTTGACTGTGTTCCCACCCAAATCTTATCTTCAGTTGTAGCTCCTATAATTCCCATGTGTCATGGGAGAGACCTGGTGGGAGACAATTGAATCACCAGGGTGGGTCTTTCCCGTGTTGTTCTCATGATAGTGAATTAGTCTCACGAGATCTGATGGCTTTATAAAGGGGAGTTCCCCTGCATTTGCACTCTTGCCCACTGCCATGTAAGAAGTCCCTTTGCTCTTCCTTCGCCTTCTGCCATGATTGTGAGGCCTCCCCAGCCACGTAGAACTGTGAGTTCATTAAATCTCTTTCCTTTATAAATTACTGAGTCTCAGGTATGTCTTTACCAGCAGTATGAGAACAGACTAATACAAATATTTTCTGATTTTGCAGACACTGTGAATTTTCTGTCTGATTTTACTGGAAAGGCAGAACAATGTGCTGGATCTAAAGCCCTAAGTTTGAATTCTGGCTCCACCACATACTCATTGTGTGTCTTAGGGTAAGTTTTTTAATGTCTTTAGCCTCATTTTCTCCTATGAACTGGGGCAAACAATAGAATCCTCCCTATAGAGTCAATATAACAATCAAATAAGTTAATATATTTAAAAGAGCAACACCAAGCACATAGCAGGCACTAGATACACACACAAAATTTTACACAATAGCATGACATAGACCTGTATTACCAGTGAGAGTCCTTTTTATTATGGGTGTTTATTGAGCAGTATTTTCAGACTCAGAACTCCCAGCAGCCTCACCATTTCTTTTCTGCACACTTAGGTATAATCTTTGCATTTTGTAGCAAAAGCACCTTGTCATTGGCACCAGCACAGAAAGCATTTTAAATATTTTAATCATCTCTTTATTGTAATTTGAATCTTAAATGGTCCCGATAAGTTGGACAAAGAATGAAAACGTTTCTTAGGCTTGACTGAATTTTCTCACGAAGTTTCACAAAGTCACTGTGATCTCACAGGTTGCACTAATGGCAAACACACAGGAATCAGGAACATGTAGAGCTGAGTGCTTCTACCAGTTAGTGATTCCTGCCAATTAGGAAAAGGCTGAATGCAAGAAAAGCTCAGATTTGTTGGAGTCCATAAATTATTAATACTTTGTTATCTTTAGCATTCAATTTCTGTCAGAGGCTAGTATTTTTGTCTAATTTTGGAAACATATTTTTTCTCATTTCTGTAGAATTCCCAGAGGTGGAAAAGTAAACTCTGCAAATCATAAGAGCTGTAGTAACAATCTGTCAGAAATGGAGAGGGAAAGGTGGGGGGATGAATGGCAGCCTCACCTTCTAGCTGTATAACCACATTCTATGTGCCCACAGCCATGCAATTTAACCTTCTTTGAGCTTAAGATTCCTTATCTATAAAACAGGGCTAATAACCTATTTCACAGGACAAGCGAACGAGATATATATACAGCCATGAGCTACATAATGATTTTTTGGTCTGCATATACAACAGTGGTCCAATAAAATTATAATACTATACTTTTACTGTACCTTTTCTATATTTAGGTATGTTTAGATATACAAATACTTACCATTGTGTTACAAGTGCCTGCAGCATTCAGTACAGTAACATGCTATACAGATTTGTAACCTAGGAGCAAATAGGCTATAGTATACAGCCTAAGTGTACAGTAAGCTATACCATGTAAGTTTGTGTAAGTGTGCTCTAGGATGTTGGCACAATAGTGAAATTACCTAAAACCACATTTTCTCGTAACATAGCCCCATCTTTAAGCGATGCACAACCGTGTGTGTGTATATATACATACATATATATGTGTGTGTGTGTGTGCATATCTGTGTGTGTTCTCAAAATATAAGGGGTTACACAAGTATTAATTATGATGATAGGTGAAGATTATATGGTTTGCCAAGGGTGCTTTAAGTATTTATTACTTCTAAGGTCTAAACATCTTTTAGAGGAGTGCAGGGCAAATTCATGCTCTACAGAAATCTACCCTATAGCGGGTCGCATTAGGGTGAGGATACACTGCCCTAATTTCCTAAAGATACTGAAAACAATACATTAACTCATAGAAGTGTGCACTTGGGCAACTCATCTAAACCACCAATAACAGTATATGTTCATTTCTTTAAAAAAATCTTATTTTTCTTTTTTTAGTTTTTTTTCTTTGTTTTGAGACAGGGTCTCACTCTGTCTTCCAGTCTGGAGTACAGTGGCACGATCATGGCTCATTGCAGCCTTGACCTCCTGGGCTCAAGCAATCCTCCTGGCTTAGCCTCCCAAGTAGCTGGGACTACAGTGCACACCCCCATGCCCAGCTAATTTTTTAATTTTTTTGTACAGATAGAATCTCCTGAGGTTGCCCAGGCTGGTCTCAACTTTGTGAGCTCAAATGATTCTCCTGCCTTAGCCTCCTAAAGTGCTGGGATTACAGGTGTGAGCCACAGTACCCAGCCTGTTCCCCCTTTGTTGTGCCCTTTTCTACTATTCTTTACAATACTTTGGGAATATAACTGCCCAAACTAAAGCTTGAAAATCAGGAGGAAAAAAAGAGAAAAATAGAGTCCCTCAAAAACTAAACCAAGGCAAGAAAGAATTAATTATTCACATTCCAAAACAAAGAAAAAAGAAAAAAAATCTTGACCTTATATTATAGCAAGGGTATCTAATCCTTCGACTTCCCTGGGCCACATAGGAAAAACTAGAATTGTCTTGGTCCACACCTAAAATGTACTAACACTAATGATAGCTGATGAGCTAAAAATAAATATATTGCAAAGTATCTCATAATGTTCTAAGTTTATGAATTTATTTTGGGCTGTTTTCAAAGCTATCCTGGGCCCCATGCAGCCCACGGACCATGGGTTGGACAAGCTTGGTTTATAGAAATGTAGTCATTTTTCACCAAATAACACATAATCCCCTAATGTACAGACGCACATCTTTTACTGGTGATAAAATTGTCTATTCAAACTCTAAAGATGCTTTTTTGTTTTCAAAGAAATTCAAAATAAGTTCCTGAGAATATCACATTTATGTAAGTAAAATTTTTTCTTAATAGAAATAATGCTTTTGGTGTTCTGGGTAATTAAAATTAATCCTTGTGCATTAAAATACTTTTGCTTCATTGGATTTTTATAAAAAAATCTTTCAGCAACTTAAATAGTATTTCATCTTCCTATAACCAAGCAATCTGCATTACTTAGTAAACCAAGCTGAGGACAAAAAGTGAGCAAAAACAGCTCCAAAAAATCACAACGAATGTTCCTACAGGTCATGTTATTTACAGAAGAAAGAGGTCTTTACTGGAATTCCATGTATTCTTAACTTTCACATGCTGCTCACAGCCCAGGTGATCTGATTTACAAAAGAAAAGGAAGGAAATAGAGTGCTATATATAAACAAGCACTTGTTCTCCGACTCTGCTGGAACTGTTCTCATCCACCTCGCTAAGTTCTCTGTCCTTAACTCGCCGGATCTTCACAGCTGCAAATGGTATGGCACTGCTCCGTCCCTCCCAATCAGTGTTTGCTCTTAATTTCTGAGTCAGCACACTCTCATGGCTGTTGTCTTACTGTTCGGGTCAATTTTCTCAATCAACTTTGTAGCTTCATTTTCTTTTACCCTCCTCCTTAACTACCTTTGTCTGCAGGATTCTATTTTCATTCTCCTTGGATAATCACATCCTTCCGATTGTTTCAATTACCATCTATTTACTGATGACTCCCAAATCCATATTTCTAGGTCAAATCTTTACTGAATTCCGCATCTGTATAACTGACTGCTTATTAAGCCTCTTCACTTTCGATGGCTCCCAGGCATCTCAAACTTAACATGTCCCTGAGTGAAATCATTTAACTTCTTTAACTTTGTTGTTGTTGTTGTTGTTGTTTTTACATTTAATATCACATCGTGGTACCACTAAGTTTCCTAAGTTGAACTTCAATATAATCCCTTGCTCCTCCTCTTACTGAATCTTACATCAAGTTCTTATTCAAATTTGTTTACTAAAGCAACTCTTACATCCAGCTCTAATTCTTGCTAATTTGCTTCTTTTCCTCTCAATTCCTTCACTTCTTTCCATTCCTATTGTCAAAACTGTGGAAGAGTCCACCATTTTGGCTCATGTGCATTACTTCTGTGATCTGCTAACCAGTCTTGCTGACTTAATTCCCTATCCCCTCAAATGCATTCTCCACGCAGCCACCAAATTGCCCTGTAATGAACACAAATCAACTTAGTACTTTCCCCTGCATAAACCAATTGATTCCCGTTTCACTTACAATAAAGTTCCAACTTTTTAAAGTGGCTCATGTAATCTAGGGCTTACCTACTGTTTCAGCCTCAGTTCTAATTACCATCTGTCTCAAACTCCACTTTGGGGGCCATCCTGAACGTTTCTTTTATTTCCTCAAAATCCTACTCTTTCTTTTGCCTTTGTTCATTCATTACCTGTTTTTCTCTCTGTCCAGAATGCTGTTTCCCAGTCCCTCTCTAGCATATTTCCTACTCATGCTAAACTGGACATCCTCATGGAGGCATTTCCCGATCCTCTAGAATACATTAGAATCATCTGCTAGTTGTGCCCATCCCCCTCTGTACTTCCCTAGAATTACTGCTCAACACAACGTATTACAATTACTAGTCTAATTGCTCTCCTGACTTCATGACACTAGAGAGTGTAAAGGTAAACTGAGGCTGGAGCCGAACCGGGAACGAAGACACAAGGCAAATGGCAGTGAGAATAGCCTTTTATTAGGGCTTGCGGGCGAGGTTCCTCGGTCCAAAGGCCTGGGGCGAGGAAGTCGCGCTGAGGGAGGAGGGTAGGGGCTTCTTATAGCCTGAGAGGTAGGGAAGCTGGTTGTGCAAACAGGGCCTGAGGGGTCTTGAAACTACTAGGGCAGGAGTTGAGTAAGGGTCACAAGGAAGGGGTCTTTGGAAACTGTCAACCGAAACTACTGTTTACGAACTTGTGGAATGCAGGTGAGCTGCAGGTCATGGGGGAGTGTGGTTGCCTAGCCAGAACTCTGAGGCATGTCAGTCTGCGGTGTGTACAAGGGTGAAGGGAGTCTTTTAACAAAAGGCCTGCTACGCCCGGTAACGCCACCATGTTGGGTCTAGATTCCTGCCTAACAGGGAGCTATGTCCACCATATTCTATTCAGTATTCCCAGCTCCTAGAAGAAGGCACATCGTGAGAATTCAGTCAGACTTTGTTGGATAAATGGGTAAGTGAATAAAGGACAACCAAATAAATCACACTTTTGATACACAATCCAGTACAAAGAATCTGCTTCCTGGTTGACTCTGTTGGGGATAATCTTGATCCTCTCAGCAGGAAGATGCAGCCGGTGAAAAGCACTGACTCATAGCCATTGCTATTCATAGTAAAGGTCCAAAATATGTTTCCTCAAACTAACTTTTTAGTCATTGCAGAGACTCCTCAGCATTCTAAGAAGCCTATGATGCTAATATCTCATTCTCAAAGTGAAGAACTTCACGCCTATTGTATATATAGATCCTTTAAATCAGATTTTCTTTCTTTCTTTTTCTTTTTTTCCTTTCTCCTTACCAGCCCTCTTAACACTTTTCACCTCTCTCACCACTTTTCATGACAATACTTCACCAGGCTATTCCAGAACCTGGACTTTATCATCTTTACGGAATGCAATATGTGAAGTTAAAGAAAGGTTGGCCGGGCGCAGTGGTTCACGCCTGCAATGCTAGGACTTTGGGAGGCCGAGGTGGGTGAATCACGAAGTCAGGAGATTGAGACCATCCTAGCCAACATGGAGAAACCCCATCTTTACCAAAAATACAAAAAATTAGCCAGGCGTGATGTCACGAACCTATAGTTCCAGCTACCTCGGAGGCTGAGGCAAGAGAATCGCTTGAACCTGGGAGTTGGAGGTTGCAGTGAGCTGAGACCACACCACTGCACTCCAGTTTGGGCAACAGAGTGAGACTGTGTCTCAAAAAAATAAATAAATAAATAAAGTGAAAAAGATATGTTAACAATTTCACTTTAGAAGAATCACTAACATCTTCCTCTGCAACTATAAGTGTTAATCCTCTGATAGCTTTTCAATGGAGCAAAGTCTCATGATTCCAGAGGCCTAGCATCTGCCTCCTCAATAAATGTTCCAAACCTTACTGTCCTCAGGTTATCTAACGTATCTCAAATAATATCAAGAAAGCCCTTGTCATGGTGGTAACATAATTTAAAAACAAGCACTTGCCATATTTCAACATTTTTAGAGTAATTTTCTTGAAGTACATAAGATTGATAGGGTGGTCTAAGAAGGATAAAAGTTCCCTACTCTAGAAGTTCACGATTTATGAAGTTTACAGTAAGCTCATTTGTAACCATAAGGAATATTTAATACTCCATTGACTCCAGTCAGCTATGTGGCCAATTTTTTGAAGGTAAGGACCATTGCTCTGTTTCTTATCAAGTTCAACTTTTCTTCCTACCTTCTCCACACTGCAACATCTTGGATTACTATGAGTATAGTAATTTAATAAAATAAGTTTAGTCTTCCCAACTAGATGGTAAGTCAATGATAGAGGCTACGCATTCTATCAATTTCTTCTCCTCATAATAGTACCCAACATGGTAATTTGAATAGCCCAGACTTTACACACATTCTAACTGACTGGTGAGAGAAATCTGTGACCATTGACTGACACAGCCCTCCGCCTGTACAAAAACATTCTGGATATGCAAAGGTGATATTTGCATAGGTTCTCTCCCAGTGTGTGTTGGTACAGTCTGAAGAGAAAGCAACTTATAAACTAATTTTAATCACACTAAAATCTTCACGTCCTTTGATAAAAGTCAATAATTTATAGAAATTAATTCTGACCACGAATTTTCAGCAAAGGAAAAGGCAAGTATGTAAGAAGATATTCTTTGAGCCATATTTTTAATAGCATAATCTTGAGGCTAATAAATGTCATATATGAAGTTAATATTTATGAGAAGTCTGTCAGCTACTGAAACCATTTTTCTTACTACTATGGTTGTATTACGTGATAAAAAAATTGCATTTTTACCAACTGATTATAGCTTTGTAAAATAATGGATGTATATAAGGATATACAAAATAATACTAAAGTTTATAGCATTATTTTAAATAATATATTTCTTCTAAAAATGTCTAAGTATGAAATACAGTTGTTAACTGTCTTAATGATGAGGTGTGGCTGCAAAGCCAAACATTCACTTGTTGCAGAGTAAACTCAACTTATTAAGTGATAAAAAATAAAATAAAATTGCATTTTTACCAACTGATTATAGCTTTGTGAAATAATATATGCATATAAGGATATACAAAGTACATAAAAATGGAAACTATGGATTTTAGCAATGAGTATCTATTATATGCCAAGTCCTGGGCTTAGTGTTAGCTTTCTTGAAGTAAAAAGTTATTTTCATAGTATTTTTATTCCCTTTTAAGTTTCCCTTTACTGGTGTTATATTATACAGTAAACAGCATATCCAGCCCTAAATAAACCTTGTGGAGGCAGAGTTCTTTATTGGGTGCTATTTATTTGCTCAACACAATCTAAGTATCAGAATTGGACTGCAGTTGCCCCTGATTCAGGTATCACAGTAAAAGAAAAAAAAAAAAAAAAAAAAAAACCTGAAGAAGGTATTTAATTTTCAATGGTGTAAAGAAATTTAAAAATGATTGAGGTTATTTGAGTCTATATTTCCGAATTGTAGTTCTACACTGATGACTAAAGTGTAATTCATTATATTTTACTACACACACAGGAGTGTGATTAAGGGTAGTTACCAGTCCTGAATTTCATGTTTGCATAATACTTTCACTTCTGTAAGTTTCCTTGGCTCTCTCTAGCTCTACTCCAGGTCATTTGAGTAGTTATTTCCTTGTCACAAAAAGTATAACATGATTTAAAGAAAATTTTCAGTCTTTTCAGTTTGAAAAAAGATTTTTTTTACATTGCATTTTTTTAAGTGTTTGGTCTTTATCAACTGCATTTCTAAGGAGATGATTTTCCTCCAAACAACTCTGCAAAATGCTAACTCCCTATTTTTGCAAGAAAGTAAAGCCAATTTTTGAGGAGCAGTACTTCTTGATACTTTTTCTCCCTCTGATGTTTTTGAGCCATGCATCTGTGATAGGAGGATGGGAGGATGTATCATCCTACCGTGACTTTTGATAGAACAGTGTCCAGAGTCAGTTTCATGTAAAAACGTTTTCTCCACATGGCAGAAATGATTGGCTCCCCTCTAACTGGGGTTACCTAGAATTTCAGTGTTGAATAGTAGCTAATACCCAGGAGGTTCTATGAGTCCTGTTTTCCATAAAATTCAACAATCACCAAGAGATTGGACATCGTTTCATTTTCAATGTGCTGCTTAACTTATCTATATAAACTTAGACAACTCCTCAAATTTAGACCAATTCTAAACAAAATTATTTACTTAGCTTAATTATCTATTTCACTTTGACCTTCAGAGCCATCCAAAGCTTTGTTCTCCTGAGCAAGGCTTTAGCATTCCCATGCCTTTCCATACATTGGAAAACCTAACATTCTCTGCTTCAGTTTTTTTTTTTTTTTTTCTTCCCCAGTATACTTCCCCCAACTACCTGTGAGCTTTGAAATTCTGCAATACTCTTTATAGAGTTTTGATTTCTGGTCATGAATAAAAGTATAAAAATCAAAATTTTCTAGAATTCTAAATAGTCCATCTCCAAAAGATGAGTATCCCAGCAGCATTATTACAACTATTTGCAGTCAGCCACCTTAGAATAGAAATATATGGTGTGATTTGGAAGCATGGAAACAGCAACTCTGCCAGGTGTTCTATGGTAAGAGAGCAGTTCATATATTCTTTCTCTCAAAGACTCTTCCACCATGCATTCCTTTGACTTACTGCCTTCCCTTCTCACTTTATGTACAAGGTCATTTTTTCCCCCCTTGCAGTCCTACAATTTTGTCTTAATCAGTTTCTTCCTATGGAGCTTATCTGTATTTTCATTTGAATTGGCTATACTTTCCCTTCTTAAGTAATCTTCCACTGACGACTATAAATAACTGTCATTTGTCAAAGGTAAGCCAGTCCCTGTTCCAGAATCATCACTAGATAAGGGATTTCTACCTGAAACTCCGTAAGGTTTTTCCAATTACCAACAGCCAACTCAAGTATCGATAATACATTTTCTTCACCAGAAATAAAACTACTGAGGTCTTCTTGATCTTTGACTAGGATTTTTTTTCCTGTCCCTTTTGACGGTGGGATTTTAAGTTTAATTTGCTTTTCTCGGTGCTTGAATGCTTGTATACCTTAATGCTTTGAGGAAAACTAAAATATTAAAAGTAGTTAGCTGAGTTAAAACATCTCTCTAGTTAAATTTGTAAAATAATTAGAAGCCTACTTTGCATTCCAATTTCAGTGGTTGCCTAGACTAAAATTCCTAATAATTATCATTAATTCATTTTCTAAAGTATTGATGTTACCTTGTATTGTATTGTATTGATGTTACCTTGTATTGTTGAACTGTGCTGGTAAAAAGAACATTTCCAATTATTCTCTTTACCAACCAGGTTTAAAGGAAAAAAAAAAGGATGAAAGGATTATTTAAGTATCACATTATCTTGACAGAACAGTACATGATGTTTTCTCTGGTTGTCAGAAAAGTATATGTAATATTCATAAGGTCTCCTTAATCTAACCTGCTTTTTTTGGTTAGTAATTTCTCTACTTCTTAATATTACACATATTAATGTGACTGTGTAAAGATGAATTACAAGAGTACTTAATCTTTTAAATAAAGACAATGTCAAGAAAAATAATACTAAAATTTATAGCATTATTTTAAACAATATCTTTCTTCTAAAAATGTCTAAGTATGAAATACAGTTATTAACTGTCTTAATGATGAGGTGTGGCTGCAAAACCAAACACTCACTTGTTGCAGAGTAAATTCACCTTATTTTTGTCATCGTATCACTGAGCACCCTAGAAATTCTCTTCACTGCCCTGCTATTGGGGGTTCTTTAACAATCCATTTTATGAAGCTCATCCAAATTACACAATATCTTACTGTATTATAAAGATGATAATATAGTTTGGGTAGTTGTCCCCACCCAAATCTCATGTTGAATCATAATCCCCAATACCATGGGGACTGGTGGGAGATGTGTGGGTCATGGGGGTGGATCCCTCATGGCTTGGTGCTGTTTTCATGGTAGTGGGTTCTTGCCAGATCTGGTCATTTAAAAGTGTGTGTCACTCCCACCCCCGTCTCTCTTGCTCCTACTTTTGCCATATTAT
The DNA here is from genome assembly GCF_001698545.2 of Rhinopithecus bieti. Lineage (NCBI taxonomy): Eukaryota > Metazoa > Chordata > Mammalia > Primates > Cercopithecidae > Rhinopithecus > Rhinopithecus bieti. The sequence goes on from NW_016804690.1 coordinate 9,709,083, forward strand.
GTGCCTGCTCCCACTATGCCTTCTATGAGGAGTAAAAGCTTCCTAAGGCCTCCCCAGAAGCAGATGCTGCCATGCCTCCTGTACAACCTGCAGAACCACGAGCCAATTAAACTTCTTTTCTTATAAATTACCCAGTCTCAGTTATTTCTTTATAGCAATGCAAGAACAGCCTAAATACAGATGAGGATACTGAGTTTCAGAAACAATATAATTTGTGTACTTAGATAAAATTTCATATACTGTTATATGATTGAGTTATAGTAACTAGATACAGTTGATTCTTGAACAACATGCTTTTGAACTGTTTGAGTCTACTTATAAGTGGATTTGGTTCTGCCTCTGCAATCACTGAGACAGCAGGACCACCCCCTCCCTTTCCCCCCACTCCTATTAAACCTACTTAACATGAAGAAAATCAGAATGAAGGCCTTTATGATGGTTCATTTCCACTTAATAGTAAACATATTTTCTCTTTCCTATGATTTTCTAAATAATATTTTTATTTTCTCTAGCTTATTTTACTGTAAGAATACAGTACATAATAATAATATACAAAATATGTGTTAATTGTTATCAGTAAGGCTTCTCAATAGTGGCCTATTAGTAGTTTTTTTGTGTTTTGTATTTGTTTGTTTGTTTGTTTGTTTGTTTGTTTGTTTTGAGACAGAGTCTCACACTGTCGCCCAGGCTGGAATGCAGTGGTGCGATCTCGGCTTACTGCAACCTCCGCTTCCCTGTTTCAAGCAACTCTCCTGCCTCAGCCTCCCAAGTAGCCGGGTCTACAAGCGCCCGCCACCATATCTGGCTACTTTTTGTATTTTTAGTAGAGACAAGGTTTTACCATGTTGGCCAGACTGGTCTCAAACTCCTGATCTTGTGATCCACCCACCTTGGCCTCTCGAAGTGCTGGGATTACAGGTGTGAGCCACCGCACCCAGCCACGTAGTTTTTTAAGGAGTCAAAAGTTACACAAAAATTATTGACTGTGCAGGGAAAGGGGTCAGTGCCCCTCACTCCTGCATTGTTCAAGGGTAAACTGTTATTTGTCAGGATAATGTGGGAACTCTACAAGTACCACTGTCTGATGACTGGGGCGGTTGTAGTGATGAGGTGGTGGAGGGTAATCATCTGTTTGTTGTTCAAGTTCTTAAGGAATTAAAAAAATACCAAGTCAGAAGTAACAACTGAATAAAGAAGGGGACTGCAATCTTAAAGTCATTTGCCATAGTATGCATTCATTATGTATTTAGCAAAATCAAAACATTTAATGATGTTTCAAAACTCATTCAGGAAACTTAGATTTAATAGCATTTATTTATAACAAAAGGGCATTTTATGTTCACTGCAGCAACACAGGACCAGTCCACTAAAACATGGTTTTGCTTCCTTTTCTCTTCCTCTCCCTTTTCTAAACAATTCAGCCCCAAAGCAGTGAAATGGAGCAGAACTAGTTAGCCATCCGTGCAGTTGGTTTGGGAGAGGGCCATGGTACCAGAGTGAAATGTCAGAGCCAGACCAGCATGAGAAGAATGTCTACTCAAGGGATGGCAGCAGAGTGTGGATGTCAGAGTCTGAGATGGGTGACGAGGTCAACCCAAAGAGGGAGGCCCAGGACATAGTGTCAGAGAGCAAGCAGTGTGGAGAGGGTGTCCCTGCAGGGTTCCTGATGGTGGCAGTAGCGGCAACTCAAGATTGGCTATATACAAGGAGACGGATCAAATAATATATTGAAAACAGCAAGAATCAGAGGTTTCACCATCGATGAGAAAGGAATTACAACTATAAAAAAGCAGAAAACCAGAAGTAACTCTATTATATCAGATCAGAACTAGAGGTACCAGTATGAGTTCATGGTTCTCAAAATATATAGATACAAAATAAACAAGTATGGAAATATCTGTATGCATGAATATAAAATATATTCCTTAGCTCTGTCAACTAAGAGTGTGTGAGAGCAGTGATATCCTCATTAACAATAAACACTCAAATATTTTTCTCTAAATATTATTGTCCTTTATCCACTATAAGAAATCATGGCACCTTGGAGAAATGGCAGATTCAGGGCTAGGGTAGAGAAATTAATTTGAGTCTGGAACATCTAATGTGCTAGAGTATAAGGAATTGCTCAAGGGATAATGGGGATATGCCAAAAAGACAGAGAAGTTTCAAGGGGCTCCCAGTGGCCAAGCCTTAGACAACTTGAAGATCAAAATAAATGATTATAACAGATTACAACCCATTGATTACAGCAGAAACCCATGAGTCTGTGTTCACATAAATAAACAATAAATTGACGGTTTGATGATGAAAGAGATAATGATAAAATCTCAAAATGCCTGTTCAAAAAATATGCATTAAATACACAGAGAAAAGAGCAGATTTCCAATGGAAAAGGCTGGCAGACAACACCTTCTGTCATCTGGTTAATATCACGAGTCATGGGACGAATCTGACAGATGCAATGAGAAGAGCTTTCCCTGTGCTATTTAGACTTATGTTGGGTATCAACTCACTTTGACATTTATATTTCAGTGGCGCATTTAAGGAGATACATAATAGTTAAAATTAAATCTCAGGGTTAAATTTCAGTGATAATTTTCTTTTCTAACTACTTAACCTAAAATGAAATATTTATGATTTAAACTAAAATCTTAAAATAGGCATGGACAGGATAGGATCTTCAAAATATCCTCAGAGAGGTCACATGCAACATATGTGAAGGCCAGTGCTCTGGAACACTGCTGGGCAACTCCAGCACAAATCTCTTTTCTTTTTGAATTATCCAATCTCAGGTACGTTTTAGAGCCACTCAAGGATGGACTAACACAAATGTCTAGTTGGTAAAATCAAAGATGTACTTCTTTCATCTAGATCTATGTATCTCTGTGAGTTACCTTTTTCAGACATGACAGCCACTAAATTAATCATCAAAATAAACTGCATTATGAAGCAGAATTGGGATTTGCTACAAGTGTTAAATCCAAATTTGAAAAAATAATGAAGCATACAAATCACATTTCTCCTATTATTAATGTTTAGTGAGAGCAAAAAGGTTTTGTATTATCAATAAGTATAATCAAAATATTTTAGCACTATTTCATACTCATCATTTAACATTTGTATTTTTGCACACATTTTAAACATGTATATTAGTACAGAAACAGTAGTACATCTTTGCAACTTATAAATATGCATACATTGCAGGCACATGCTAAACATTTTTTTACTACTACTAATTTATGAGAAAAATTTGGAGATCATAGGAGAAAAGAAAGGGTTGATGAGAAGTAAGGGGGGAAACAGGACATGTAGGAGGGATGCTACTGTGGTGGACCAGGGAGATGAAAATGGGAGTTTTGGAGATAGTGAAGCATGCATCAAAGTGGTGGTATAGAGAGTGAAAATGGAGGAGAGTATTTACATGCTTTGTTCACGGAAACACTAGGACTTGTGATGCATAAGTCATGGAGGTGAGAAAGAAGACAGCATCAGGAATGACTGAAAGGATTCAAGCATGAGCAACTGGATGAATGCTGGGTAATATTTACTAAGACTGGGACATTAGAGTAGGACATTGTGGGGCAGCGATACTAGGATTCCATGTGGGTTATGTTAAATTTGAAGTGGTAAATAAGTGGTTGATTTAAAAAACATTCCCCTTCCCAGCAGCTACTGCCATCCTCTTGGGGGAGTTTCCATTTCTCTGTCAGTGACTCACCTTCAGACTTTCCAGCACTTTAACCTTTGCTGTAGGTCAATATCCACTCCCAGGTTCATAGAGTGGATCTAATCTCTGACCACAACTCTAATCATTCCGGCTGTTTTACTGTATTTCTACTATTATCCTATACTGTGACTGCATTAAGTCTTGTGGACAGTTGGTTCATTAGTGCCTTAGTGAAGTGGTCCCCTTTTGACTACTTCCTTCACTCCTCTATTCCCCTGTGAAACATCATCTCTTCACTGTCCCAGGGTCTTACAAATTTCTTCTTTGGATTGCTGTTCTAGCACTGTATCATGTCTACTGGTTCATGTGTATCATCACGTTTCCTATTAGACTCTGGTCACTGAGGGCTGAGACTGTGTCCTATTCATCTTTCTATCTCCAGCACCAATCTCAGTGCCTGAAATATAATGGCTGCCCAACAGAACTTTAAAACCCTGAATTGTGCAGATAAAATTAACTGCTTTTTCTTTAAACTACCCTAAGTCCATCATAATACTTATATCAGACTTATCAACGTTCAAAATCCAGTTCAATAAATTAAAGGTGGTTATTTTAAAATTTAAAGCCATTAAATTTAGTTTGCATTCATATTGCAAATTCTGTTCCAAGAAGTGACAGATTTCTTTTTCCTGGGAAATCAAGGGAAGAAATTATTTAGGTTTCTTGGGCTAAAGTAGTCTCTGATCAAGTTAGTTACCAGAATTAGTGTCAGTGCAAGTTATAGATGAGCAGCTGGAGAGTTTAAGAGTGTGAAAAGGAAGATGAAAAGTGAGTAATAAAGAAGTGAGAAAAGAACAAGTTTTCATTTTGTAGGTCTTTGTTGCTGTTGTTTTCAGAGGTTAATGCATGTATATCTAAATACATGCTCCATTGGTTTAATAATATCTTTATCACATTTAAGCTCTGCCTAATGGAATGTGGGAGAAAATATTCAACATGGTTTAAGCAGATCCAGGAAAATGATTTTCCAGTTTCTTTTCAAAGGTGAAATTGCTTCCAGAAATTTGTCTTAAGAGTAAACTCTCCCATGTACAATTGCACGGGTGTGGGTGGTGGACGTTTATAGCAATCCTCTGAAATAACTGACAATCCACTGATGAGCCAGTGTTCACTTTGACACTGGATAAAATGAAATACCCAGGCAGCAAAAGAAATATAAACCCAAAGATATTTTCCAAGACTTGCTTTAGATTTGGAAAAAAATAAATAATGTGTATTTATATATTTATTTCATCGTCCCTGCAGTTAGTCTTTTACTCCTCTTCTTTCTGTTTGCAATGATATCAATTACAGACCATAAAATTTCTAGGAGGAAAAACACAATCTATATCATTAGCACAGAAGAAACAGCTTCAGTTTAAGACAGGTTACTGCCAGCAATTCTAATCTTAGTCTATAGCTGTGCTGTTTGCTTCACAGCTTCTGCCATTGTGGCTACTGGGTGCTTTAAATGTGGCCAGTCTGATTTGAGATGAGCTCTAAGTGTAAGATATACACCGATTTTGAAGATTTATTGTTAAAAAAGAACATAAGATATCTCACTTATGACTTTTATATTATTCAATATTTACATGTCAAATTATAGTAGTTTAGATATGCTATTGGGTTAAATACAACATATTATTAAAATTAATTTCACGTGTTTATTTTTACTTTTTTAGTAAGACTATTAGATAATTAAAAATTACATGTGTGGCTTGCATTTCTATTTGTATTGGAAATAGAAATATAACATTCTATATATTATATATAACATATATAACATACAAGTAACATACATAGTATATATACTAGTATTATGTATAAAAATACTACATATTAATATATTATATTACATATACTAATCTATGATATACAAAATATATATTATATCATAGAATANTTTTTACTTTTTTAGTAAGACTATTAGATAATTAAAATTACATGTGTGGCTTGCATTTCTATTTGTATTGGAAATAGAAATATAACATTCTATATATTATATATAACATATATAACATACAAGTAACATACATAGTATATATACTAGTATTATGTATAAAATACTACATATTAATATATTATATTACATATACTAATCTATGATATACAAAATATATATTATATCATAGAATATACAATATTAATACATAATATAGATGCATTATAGAATATATTACATATTATCTAATATACAATATTTATATTCTGTATTAGTGGTTACTTTATGAAGTGCTAGTCCACAGAGTCCTTTCAACACCATCTTTAAACCGGACTACAATAAATCATGCTTTTATTCTTTTATGAATATGTAAAAAAAAAGTTCAGAAATCAAGAAAATAAACCAAAATTGGAAAACAATGCAAAATCAGATATATCCCTCATCCGATTTCACAAGTAAAAGGAGCAGAGAGGTTCTAATAATGCAAAGTATTCATGCACATTAAGTGAATGCTCACAGCTGCCTTTCCCAAACTAAATATAGCACTGCCAAATTAGTTCTACAGAAATGCTGCTCACTGTGCAGGACATGCCCTGTCTTACAAGCATGCTGCTGTATTTTAATTAACTTGGCTAAACTGTAATGAAGATGCCTAAGAAACAGGAAGAAAAGGCAGAAAATAAAATAAAGGACAATGGAAATATTGTGGAGGTGGCAGGAAGGCAAGGCTGGCATCTCACCCCAGAAGAGTGCAGGGGCTTACCCTGAGCCTGGTGCAACAGATCAGAAGTGCCATGGGCCTGTCTCCCCAGCTGTGTCCACTGATGACTTCTGAATTTGGAATATGGGGAAAAATAATGCCTCTGAATGTAATGATAAAATATGGGACTCTTCCATTGTGAAAGGAAATCAAAGAGCTATACTTCAGTGTCCTTTTAACAAATGTTCCTAAACAGCATCCTAAGGTAGCATGATGGACACACACATGGCCACCCTTTGTCCGTGGCCATCAGAGCTGTCCAAAGCATCTACTTATATTCCATGAAAAGTCAAGGACTGTGACAAGAGAGAAAATGAAATGGAAATCCTTCACTCCCACTGCTAGTCACCTCAGGCAAACTTTCGTATGTAGCACTTATGATATCACTTTATGCTTTAGAGAACACGATTTGACCTGTTTTTTTTTTTTTTTTTTTCTTTTATTCCAT
>NW_016804690.1:9716278-9753491 GCF_001698545.2 Rhinopithecus bieti
CCATTTAACAGGGAGCTGTGTTATAATGGGTTTCTGTTAAACCTTGGTCTAGTTATTCTAAGAAGCCTGTATTACATCAAGTAATAAAGGGGTAAGAAATATTCAAGAAGGAGAGAAGAGGCAGAGGAGAAGCAAAGACAATTCAAATGCCTCTCCCGGTGCCTTACCAGTGTTACCTTTTATTTGGCATTAACTGAAAAAAATGTCTTCTATGAAGCCATTTAACAGGGAGCTGTGTTATAATGGGTTTCTGTTAAACCTTGGTCTAGTTATTCTAAGAAGCCTGTATTACATCAAGTAATAAAGGGGTAAGAAATATTCAAGAAGGAGAGAAGAGGCAGAGGAGAAGCAAAGACAATTCAAATGCCTCTCCCGGTGCCTTACCAGTGTTACCTTTTATTTGGCATTAACTGAAAAAAATGTCTTCTATGAAGCCATTTAACAGGGAGCTGTGTTATAATGGGTTTCTGTTAAACCTTGGTCTAGTTATTCTAAGAAGCCTGTATTACATCAAGTAATAAAGGGGTAAGAAATATTCAAGAAGGAGAGAAGAGGCAGAGGAGAAGCAAAGACAATTCAAATGCCTCTCCCGGTGCCTTACCAGTGTTACCTTTTATTTGGCATTAACTGAAAAAAATGTCTTCTATGAAGCCATTTAACAGGGAGCTGTGTTATAATGGGTTTCTGTTAAACCTTGGTCTAGTTATTCTAAGAAGCCTGTATTACATCAAGTAATAAAGGGGTAAGAAATATTCAAGAAGGAGAGAAGAGGCAGAGGAGAAGCAAAGACAATTCAAATGCCTCTCCCGGTGCCTTACCAGTGTTACCTTTTATTTGGCATTAACTGAAAAAAATGTCTTCTATGAAGCCATTTAACAGGGAGCTGTGTTATAATGGGTTTCTGTTAAACCTTGGTCTAGTTATTCTAAGAAGCCTATATTACATCAAGTAATAAAGGGGTAAGAAATATTCAAGAAGGAGAGAAAAGGCAGAGGAGAAGCAAAGACAATTCAAATGCCTCTCCCAATGCCTTACCAGTATTACCTATCACCTTTTATTTGGTATTAACTGAAAAAAAGAAAAAAAAAAGAAGAAATTCCCCCCAGCTTCATTAGCTTCATTATCTCAATGCTTAGTGAGAAGGAACTTTTTTGTCTTTGTCTGATTTTAACACCTTCAAGGCTCATAACAAAGCTCTCAAAGGCTTTAACTATTCCCAAGTTTCTCCCTCACTAGCCTCCTTATCGTCTTTCTTTCAGATGTAAAAGTTGGGTGCTCATGCATTTCGAATAATGGAAGATAAAGACTGCCAGGAAAAGAGAAAGGAGGAGAGAATTAACCAGTTCATTTTTCTCTAGTTTTAAAATACCTTCAAACTGCCAGTTTCTCCAATAGGGGACAATCCATATAGACATGATTTTTTTTGTTTGTTTTGGTTTGGTTTTCAATTTTAATTTTTTTTGAGACAAGGTCTCACTCCCATTGCCCAGGCTAAAATGCAGTGGCATGATCTGGGCTCCTTGCAACCTCAGCCTCCCGGGCTCAAGTCATCCTCCCACCTCAGCCTCCTGAGTAGTTTGGGGGTACAGGCATGCCACCACACCAGGCAATTTTTTTGTACTTTTTGTAAAGACAGGATTTTGCCATGTTGCCCAGGTTGGTCCTGAACTCCTGCGCTCAAGGGATCCACCTGCTTTGGCCTCCCAAAGTGCTAGGATTACAGGCACGGATCACTGAGCCTGACCATGATTGCTTTGTGAGACAACATACCCAGCTATCTCAGAGCTTTAGTAAACACAAGGATACGATGCTATTCATGGATGTTGATATGGTTTGGATGTATGTCCTGACCCAAATCTCATGTCAAATTGTAAATTCCAGTGTTGGTGGTGGGACCTGGTAGGAGCTGATTAGATCATGGGGACGGATTTCACTCTTACTGTTCTCGTGATAGTGAGTGAGTTACTGCAAGATCTGGTTGTTTAAAAGTGTGTATGTAGCTCCTCCCCCACTCTCTCTTCCTCGTGCTGCAGTCATGCAAATCGTGCCTGCCTCTCCTTAGCCTTTCACCATAATTGTAAGTTTCCTGAGGCCTCCCTAGCCATGCATCTGTACAGCCTGCAGAACAGTGAACCAATTAAACTTTTCTTTATAAATGACTCAGTCTCAGGTATTTCTTTATAGCATTGCAAGAATGGACTAATACAGCTGTCAAATGTGGATAAATAGAACATATTTGTAACAGTAAACTGGTTCAAAGAGGCAATGGTGTAGAAATATAAATGTAGAGTTGTTTTGGCCTCAATTAGCAGTGTCATATTAGAGATGAATGCAAAGACCCACAAATGGACAATAGGATAAATTGATTAAGATAGAATATTTATTAAATATACAATTCCAGAGCTTTGACATTACCCAAGAACTTTTGAGACAACATTTTTTAGTTAGTTGCTTTTAATTTATAGAATCTACACTTTTCATCAAAAATCCTTGGGTTGATTTGGCAAGGTGGGGTGATCTACAAGCAATTTCAAATTTACATGTCTAACAATTCCTCTGTGTATTTTAAGGAAATACTGTTTCATGAGATTCAGCTTTAGCTAATTACTATTCATTTAATAGTAATTAATTAGTAATTTATTTAATAGTAATTTTATAGTAAAATTGGGATAACTTTTTTTTTTTTTTTGAGACAGAGTTTTGCTCTTGTCACCCAGGCTGGAGTGCAATTGCATGATCTCAGCTGACTGCAACCTGTGCCTCCCAGGTTCAAATGATTCTCCTGCCTCAGCCTCCCAAGTAGCTGGGATTACAGGCATGCGCCATCATGCTGGGCTAATTTTTGTATGTTTTCAGTAGACACTGGGTTTCACCATGTTGGCCAGGCTAGTCTCAAACTCCTGACCTCAGGTGATCCACCCACCTCAGCCTCTCAAAGTGCTGGAATTATAGACATGAACCACTGCGTCCAGCCCAGGAGAATTTTTTTATAAAGTTTAATCTGCTTATTTAAAATAAGAAGAGTGCTTTTACTTGGTAATTTTTTCTTAGGCCTCCCTTCAAAAAACCATTACCCTCCCGCTGCACAAAAAGAACTACAGGAAGCGTGTGAGTATTCCCACTGGTAAAATGCAGAGTAACAAAAGCATTGTCTGTCTTGGATGTAAAACTATATAAAACATTTCCATTTGGATAGTGTGTAAACTGCATGATGTCTCAAAGTCAGGAATGCATTTATTCCAGTCAAGCATAAGTCCCCCTCACTTTTCCCTCTCAAACTGTGAAAAAACATACTGACTTGTTTTACATGTAGTCCTTAATGCAACACTAATATAAAATATCCACATTAGCATTCAAGTGCCAAAAATAGCATCATTACTCCAAAGATCTTTCAGTATGTAACCCTGTCAAAGGGAGAGAGAGGTAGAACTAATACTTTCCTGGAGCTGCTCATTCAGAATTCCTAAGTGGATCGAAGGAAATCTCAGACACATCATCTCTAATAAAGAACATTCCTGCTAAGTTCCACTGGAAGAAGAAAACTTATATTATTTGGAATTAACAATCATTGTGAAGCCAGCATTTCTGAGCAAAAGTTTTTAAGTTAAAAATAGAAGCAGTAGATTATTTAGCATTATCCATCAAAGGTAACTATATTTTCTCATTGGAGAGGTTGGAAAAACATACCAATTCCTCATTTAGAGAACCATAGTGAATTAATTTCATGTTAAGAACACATTTTCTTTAAGCACCCTTTCACTTTATCTAATACTATTACTATGCTTATTGTTCTCTAGATAAAAGTAGCCCTTCCTGCCTGCATTTTTTTTTTTACTCAGCCATAGATTTCACCTTTCAAATAAAATACATGCCCTTCAAATCAGCAAATTTGTCATTTTACATAGTTTAGAGAGTTTAAAAATATTAAAAAACCTTCTTGAAAATGCTACTAATACTTAAAATAGAATCAACTGTTATAAGGGGCTTTTCACATGTAGGAAGTAGGCACTCTTTAGCTAGAAGACAGGGAATCCTAAGGACCAATTATTTAAAAGTAAAACAACAAAAGAATTAAAAATGCAAAAAAACCTCCAGCCATAAAACCATCACATCAGGAATAAAAATGAAATATTCCTGACATTTTGCTGCAGCTATAGACTAAGTTTTGAACTAGCTTCTTGTTTGATACATCAAACTTTGTTCCACCTCTTACGGTAATTACTCATGATTTTCTTTATTAAAACATTAATCATTTTAGCCTCTTGAAAATTTTAAGTAGCTTATTTGTCAAGCTATTTAAATATAAATTAATCTTTCCTTAAATATTGTCATTGATTTTATATCTGTAAGCAATAATAGAATGAATATAAACCACCAAAATAAGTATACTTCAGTTCTACTGAAAACATTTTAAAAAATGAACAAAATTAAAATCTTATCTCTAGTTTGACAGAGATGAAAATTTAGCCGTTCAACTTTTATCAGTGAGATATAGATATACTAATATTGGAAATAAGCATGAAAAACAAAATCTCTACATTATTAAAGATTTATCCTTTTTTTGTTTTTCTGAATTCTATGGCTTCTAAGTTGAATCATTTTCTCTCTACACCCATTCATCCATTCAATTCAACAAGCATTTATTGAGTGCCTATTATATGCTAAGCACCATTTCACTTGATTTTGATAAAGCGAAACAGCAACAATTCCTTGTCTTCTGAGAAATACCTTCTAGGAAGAGAGACAGCCAGTAGACAATAGCACATGATAAGTGAGTATGTTGTATAGAATGTTAGACGTTGGTGAATATGATGAAAATGCAGAGCAGGGAAGGGAGAACCAAGGGTGCTTGGGGAAAAGGAGTGTCAATCTTAAATAGAATGGCCAAAGTGGGCCCCATTGACAAATGGTATTTGATGAAAAGACTTGACGATATTGGGAGGTGAGCCAGGGAGGTGAGCCAGGGAGGCGAGTCAGCCATACTTGGGAAAAGAGCACTGCTAACAGAGGGAACAGTCAGTGCAATGGCAGCAGGGCAAGAGTGTTCCTGGTGTGCTGGGGGAATCGCAAGGGGACTAGCGAGGCTGGATCAGAGTGAGCACCTGGACAGAGAAGAGGAAGAGAAGAGGCTGGAGGAAAGGGGGCTGGATCATCTAAAACCTTTTATGCTGCTTTACAGACATTCTCTTTTACTCTGACGAAAAGGGAAGCCATCAAAACTTCCAACCAGAGAAATAACATGATACGACTCATGTTTCTAAGGATTATTCTGGCATCTTTGTTGAAAACAGACTTTACATAAAGCAAAGGTGAAAGCTAGGAGGTCCCTGCAATAATATAGTGTGAGCTCATGGTGGCACAGGAAAAAATGAAGAAACAAGTGACAAGTGATTGGGTTCTGGATACATTTTCAGATCATTGTTGTAGGACGATTTGATAGATGAAACGCAAAACAAGAAAGAACAAGATAAGTCGGGGTCTTTATGCAATTTTCCCCAGTTCACCCAGTTAAATTTAGTAATTCCCATTTTTGTGCACCATTGAATGTAAAGCATATTCTGTATATCTCTATTACAGTATCTACCCTGTAGTGATTGTTAGTAGATGCTTATATACTCCCTTGTACCTGTAAATTTCTCCTTGAGGGAAATGCTACTATATATCTATATATGGTATATATATGGTGTGTGTGTATATATATATATGGTGTGTGTATATACATATGGTGTGTGTGTGTATATATAAATATAAGGTTTTATATACATAAAACTGTATTCCCAATACCTAGTAAAATGCCTGACATATCATGGACAATCAAAACATGTCTGTGAACAAGCAAGTCAATGAGTACTCATGGAATGAAATCATTAGTGCTATGCATCTCTTCATAACAGTCCTCAACTTGCAAATCAGAGATACTATTCAGCAAAATCATTATTTTTTTTGTATTCATACTATACTGGCTTTTGTTGAGCTTGCATAGTTTGCATACTGCACTTCATGAAGCTTCAAAATAGGAAAGCAATTCTTACCCTGCCCTGCTTATATATGACCTTGCTGCCTTGCCTGTTCATTCAGAATCATGTACTGAACATGAAACAGTAGTTATTAAACCAAAGTTATGTTTAAGTTAAATCCGTTCATCAAGTTCTCAAACTGTGGTAGAAATGACACGAATGAGAGCTAAGATGAATTTATACACGTGTGTATGTGTGTACACACGCACATACATATGTACATACACTGTATATATATACTATATATACTATATATTTATAGTATATATTTATATATAGTATATATAGTGCATAATATATAGTACATATTTGTATATAGTATATCTACAGTGTACATGTGTACTGTGTGTGTGTATATATATATATAAAACTAGATATCATAAAAAATGCCCTCACAAAAAGAAATAGTTTCTCAAGAATAGGCAACAGGGCTGGGCACAGTGGCTCACACCTGTAGTCCCAGCACTTTGGGAGACCAAAGCAAGTGGATCGCTTGAGGTCAGGAATTTGAGACCAGCCCGGACAACATGGTGAAACTCCATCTCCACTAAAATACAAAAATTAGCTGGGCGTGGTGGCAGGTGCCTGTAATCCCAGCTACTGTGCAGGCCGAGACAGGAGAATTGCTTGAACCCAGGAGGCGGAGGTTGCAGTGAGCCAAGATCGTGCCACTGCACTCCAGCCTGAGCCACAGAGCGAGACTCCATCTCAAAACGAAACAAAATAAAACGAAAGAATAGGCAAAGGGAAATTGAAGGGGCCGCTGACATATTACAAACTTTGACATTTGTGAGAAATTCCTTGAAAAAAATCATCATATTTATACTCACAGTCTCCAATTTTGAAAATGGATTTCTTTATATAGTAAGATTTCCCAATAAAATTTATTTTCTACCTAGCTTTAGGGCAATATTTCATACATAGCATTTTTCTCAGAAGATACTCAAGTGCTTGCTGATGTTGGGAGCTTATGAAAATAGCAAAACTAGAGTGGCTATGAACAAACAGCTGCAAGATGTGAGAAGCATTTTTGTTTTGTTTTTAAACTTTTATTTTAGGATGGGGGATGCATGTGAAGATTTGTTACATAAGTAAACACGTGGCATGGTGGTTTGTTGTACAGAGTATTTCATCACCAAGGTATTAAGCCCAGTACCCAATAATTATCTTTCTGTTCCTCTCCCTTCTCCCACCCTCCCCCTTCAAGTGGGCCCCAGTGTCTGTTGTTTCCTTCTTTGTGTTAAGTTCTTATCATTTAGCTCCCACTTATAAGTGAAAACATGCAGTATTTGGATTTCTGTTCCTGTGTTAGTTTGCTAAGGATAATATCCTCCAGCTCCATCCATGTTCCCACAAAAGACATAATCTCATTCTTTTTTATGGCTGTGTAGTATTCTATGGTGTGTATGTACCACATTTTCTTTATCCATTCTGTCAATGATGGGAGTTACATTAATTCCATGTCTTTGCTATTGTGAATAGTGCTGCAATGAACATTCACACGCATGTGTTTTTATAATAGAATGATTTACATTCCTCTAGGTATATACCGCCAGTAATGGGATTGCTGGGTCAAATGGTAGTTCTGCTTTTAGCTCTTTGAGGAATTTCCACACTGCTTTCCACAATGATTAAATGAATTTACAATCCAACCAACAGTGTGTAAGTGTTCCTTTTTCTCCATGACTTCACCAGCATCTGTTGTTTTTTGACTTTTCAATAATAGCCATTCTGACTGGTATGAAATAGTATCTAATTGTGCTTCTGATTTGCATTTCTCTAATCAGTGTTACTTAACTTTTTTTTCATATGCTTCTGTTGCTGTTTAATTAAAGGTGAAAAACCAGACATTTTAGGAATCCAAAGTAACTTGATACGCTGAATGGGAGCTAGAATGTATCAGTGTAGTAAAGCCTCCTTCATTATGAAAGTGACTACTTTGCTGAGCATATTTATTTATTTATTTGCTTGTTTACTCACAGATATGTAAGTCAAGTACCTGTCCACCATTCTTGGGAACAACCTTACATGAGGAAACAATTCAAATGCATGTGCTTCAGACTAAGACAGCCAGTGTCACAGTTAATCATTTAAAACAGCAGTCCCCAATCTTTTTGGCACCGGGGGCCAGGTTCATGGAGGACAATTTTTCTACCGGCAGAGTTGGGGGAATGGTTTCAGGATGAAACACTTCCATCTCAGAACAGCCGGCATTAGATTCTCATACGGAGTGTGCAGCGTAGGTCTCTCACGTGCACAGTTCACAATAGGGTTCCCGCTCCTGTGAGAATCTAATGCTGCCACTGATCTGACAGGAGGCAGAGCTCAGGCAGTAATGCTCACTCACCCACCATTCACCTCCTGCTGTGCGGCCTGGTTCCTAACAGAACATGGACCAGTACTGGTCTTCAGCCCAGGGGTTGGGGATCCCTGATTTAAAAAGCTATCTCCATTTGGGGGAGAGTATATTTGCACATACATTATCATTGTGTCAACTGGTCTTCTGCTAGTGTGGCCTCTGTACCACAGGGGAGAGGATATCCAATAGAACAAATTTGTCTGGAGTGGTAAGCAGAGCCCTATAAAGATTGAGAAGTGAAATGGCCAAGAGGTGGTTCTTTAAGAAGATAGCCAAGAGATTGTAGAAGCAGCACTGTCTGATCAACAAGCATGAAGTTTTTATTTTCTGCTCTGTAATTCCCTTAAATTATCTGTAGGACTTCTATAAAGTTATAATCTGTTTCAGCCTTATATTAACTGTGTTATAGGGAATAAAGTGAGGAATCAGTATTCATTATTACAGTGCCATGGCCCCAGGGAGAGCTTCAGCAGCAGAAGCAGTTATGATGTGCCCATGTGAACAAAGAAGCGGGAAAACTGGAGTGATAGTCTTAGAGGGACACATGACAAATCTAAAAGGTAGAGATTTGTGTAACATGCAAGTGCAACACATTGGTCTCTTGAGCTGAGATGCAATAATTATTCCATAGTCTGTATGTAATCAGAATAGGATTTTGAAAAGTTTTTGTTAACTAATGAATAAAGAAAATATAACATAGATGTGTGGCCAAATATGATTTTGCCTAATGTAAAGGTTATAATCTAGTGAATTGATTTTATAGTACTTGTATATTTCCTTAGAATATTACATTGAATCAAGTGAGACTGTGATTTTAAGGTCAAAACAGCTGAATGTCAATAATTTCACACAGTTCAACTTAATAAATTTCAAAAATAATATTATATAAGAGTATTCTACTCTTCCATGTCTGAATGCTTTGATATTATGCATTGATTTTATGAAAACACATTCAGTTCAATATTTCTTCTTATGGAAATTTACATACAAAACAGATTCAGCGTCACTGGACTCAATCTTGTATGTGTATACAGAATCAGAAACAGGGATAACAGTAAGGCTGAGAGCAGAAACTCCCTTTTTATAGGACCTGGTCTCTGGAATTTACAGCCCATGAAGAGTTAAAAGGCAGGTTGCTCTATTTTACTTGAACTCTTACCTTGATGCTTCAGTTTTACTAAAACTACTAGTGAATCTTAAGTAAGATAATGTAGATAATACACCTAAGCCTGTCAGAGATTTGGAAGCTAATGTAAAACTTACCAAATATAAACATGGCATATAAACTCTAAATCTCCAAAATTATCATTTAACTTTTTCCTTAAACAATAATATTATTAAAATAATAATATTATCATTGTAATTCTGTCCTTGAATTAGAGAAACAATGATTACGGTGTGTTATCAAATCAATCAGGATAGCAAAGGTTATAATACAGAACGAATAACCCCTTCATCTTAGTGGCTTAAAGCAACAAAGGTTAATTTCTTGTTCTGGTTAAATATCCACAAGTCAGCAAGGGGATCTGCTCAGTGTAGTTACTCAGGGACCCAGGCTGACATGGCATCCATGATCTCCTATGGTAATTGTGATAGAGGGCAAGAGGATCTTGAGGCACTCACAGATGCAATTAAACCTTCCTGGCCAGGTGATCCCAGCACTACTTTGGGAGGCCGAGGCAGATGAATCACGAGGTCAGGAGTTCAAGACCAGTCTGACCAATATGGTTAAACCCTGTCTCTACTAAAATACAAAATTAGCCGGACGTAGTGGTGTGTGCCTGTAGTCCCAGCTACTCAGGAGGCTGAGGCAGAAGAATCACTTGAACCTGGGAGGTAGAGGTTGCTGTGAGCTGAGATTGCGTCACTGCACTCCAGCTCTGTCTCAAAAATTAATTAATTAATTAATTAATTAATTAAAAAATTTTCTCCCATTCACTCACATGAATTCTGCCCACAAATCCTTGGCCAGATCTGTTTATATGGCACCAAACACAAAAAGGAAGAGGAAGTAGGGCCGGGCGCGGTGGATCATGCCTGTAATCCCAGCACTTTGGGAGGCTGAGAAAGGGTGGATCACGAGGTCAGGAGATCGAGACCATCATGGCTAACATGGTGAAACCCTGTCTCTACTAAAAATTCAAAATAATTAGCCGGGAATGGTGGTGGGCGCCTGTAGTCCCAGCTACTCAGGAGGCTGAGGCAGGAGAGTGGCGTGAACCCAGGAGGCAGAGTTTGCAGTGAGCCGAGATCACGCCACTGCACTCCAGCCTGGGCGACAAGGCGAGGCTCCGTCTCAAAAAAAAAAAAAAAAAAGAAGAAAAGAAAAGAAAGAAAGAAGAGAAGAGGAAGTACAATCCTAATATGTATCTGGAAAGAGTCAAATGAAAATATTTCATGATCAATACTGATGACTAGCACTTTTGCTGGAGAAAGAATAGACATTCTATCTTGTTTTGAAATAAGAGATTTTATGTGTGTGCACTTGCACACATGGGCACACATGTGCGTGTGCACACATGCACGTGCATCATTTATTAGAAGCCATTCTTTTGGTTCAAATCAAGTTTGAGGCAGGAAGAGCTAAATTCTCTTATTACAATTAGGGTGTCATCCACTGAATGCTAAACAAATCATCATACTTTGTTGCAAAAGATGATTAAATAATCCCTGATTTGATTATTCAAAATGCCCCCCACTCTCAGTGCCAACCAATCACAAGCTAATATTCATTTAGAAAAAGCCATCTTAAAGAGGAGCTAAAACCAAGTTCATTTTGATCCATGTTTGAAAACACATTTTCTTCTGTTCTCAGCAAACATAGTTTGATTTTTTGTAAAATGTGATTTTTTTAGATCTGAATACAGGCAAGTGCAATACTTTGGTTTGCTGAAGAAAGTCCAAAAACAATTTTGAAAGCCAAGTTCATGGTGGCCACTTTTCCTAACACAATTTCTCAAAACAGATAACAGTCTCAAAATAGTCAAAAAAGAAAAATAATATTGTATCTTGATGCACTAAATCCTCATAATGTGCTCTCTAGCTAAAGAAAATGAAATTACTTATAAGGAGCTTTGAGGCAGAAACTATTAACTTATTTTCTTATTATTTACAAAGGAATAGAAAAAAATTATTCTGAACTTCCATTACCAGATGACATTCTGTGAAATACATAATCAAAAAGAAAAAAAAGTCACCATTTGTACTGAGAATTCCACCTAAAATTTAGAAAAAAAAAGGAAGAAAGCAAAAGTAATCTTCCTGCACATTTTTATTTTTTAAGAAAACAATTGAGCTATTGCCTCTTGGTTTAATAAAAGGAAGAATCCAGACAGGTTCTACCTCAATTGAGACAGCAAGACACTAGAAAATTTGTGGGTCTAATTCAAGAAAAAAAAAGAAAAACAAACAAAAAAAAACGAGGATCTGGGTAGATTTTAGGAACGTTTAATGTAGAAACTAGTCTGTTAAAAGTCCATAGAATATTCAACGTATTTGAAATTTCTATATTCATTTTTTTACTAGGCTATTTTGGACTCTGGTTTTGTGATTAAATTATAGTAGTATAGACACCCTCAACAGTTTTTGTTTGTTTGTTTATCGTCTCTTTTGTGTTTACTTATTATTTCAACCAGGTAAAATGTTTAGACCTATAAGCACTCATGATATTTTATGCCCTACATAGCGCAATATATGAAGATATTATATATATATAGTCTTAGAACTTTATAAAATTATTTGATTTGAGATAATTTGATATTAATTTATTCAGAAACCCATGTGGAAAGAAACAAGCATTCAGTAAGCATTCAGCCACATCACATACACTCCTCACCACATCTTCACAGCAAACTCATAAAGGAGACACCATACCTTAATTTTATCAGAAAAGAAATACGGATTCAAAAGAGATTAGATATTTTGGTGATGTTTGCAGAGCTAGTAAATAGTTGAGATAGAATTAAATCTCAGTTTTGTTGGCCTCAAAACCCACTCACTTTTCAGAAATCATACAAATCACTTCTTTTCACTTGAAAGAACGTAAAAATTTTAGGTTTCAAGATTTCACTGATCTATACCATAAATAATTAGTAACCAAATTAAATACACAAAGCTCTTCTCTGTAGTTACACAGTAGCAGATGGGTAAGCCTTGGGCACATGTTTCTGATGAGTCAATATTACCCACATAAGGCAAAAAGAGGAAAGAAGGAGGAGGAAAGAGAGAGGAAGAGGAAAGGGAAGGAGGGAAGAGAAGAATGGGGAAGGATGAGAAGAAGTGAGCTAAGAAGGCAGAGGCAGAAATAAACAATAACAACAACAGGTAAGAAACATTGTGAGCAATTGGGAAGCAGCATAGCTAAAACGTTAAAAGGTTGGGCCATGGAGTCAAGCTATCTGAGTTCATTATTGATTCTTCCACTTTACCAGCTATACAACCTTTCCCAAGTCACTGTACCTCTGTGTGTTTCCACTTCCTTATTAGCCATTATTATTTGACAGCTGTGCATTGTACATGACTATCTCATTTAGTATTAAAAGGGAAATAACTTAAAATGTGTTCTAGAAGAGAAGTGTTTCCATTTCTGAACCTCCTCAAACCCTATTTCATGTTTAGTACACATTTTGACTTATTAAGGCCTCCCTGAAGTTAGAACCACAAAGGTTCATAACATGCAACATAATACTGAGGCTATACAGAGACATAATTTGGGGTCTCGGTTCTGCAGAAATGATTGCTCATACAATTCACTTAGAAATCAGACATGTCTGGGTTTCTGGCAGTAAATGTTGCCTTCAAGCATAATTTAATTCTTGCCTTGTTTTATTCTCCTCTCCAATTGCCTATTTACTAAATAGACAATAACTTGCTGAACTCAGACTGTGACTGGAGAAAGAAAGAACTTTCTCCTTTGCATAATTAGGCAGAGCCAACATTGACCAGCAGATGAACCTCAAAATCTGATTGCTCTGATCTTTTCCCCATCACATAGTGAAGGGCACCCCTCTCCCCGTGGGAAAGAGAAGATGGGCCCTTTATGTATGCTTTAGTTTGAATAGCCCATCGTGACCCTTCCTGCTTCTATTTTATTTTATTCTTATCCTTTAGCCAAAGAAGAGTTACATGTGTAAGACATAAACCTGAGAAGTTTTACGGTCAATTAATATTATGCCCATAGTCCAATTTCAAGTAGTCATTTATAGCTACTTGAATATCTCAGTAAGAGAACAATAACAGTAAGAAACACTGCCAGAAAAATTGTACCAAACAGTATTGCCCCCTCTGCCCTACAATATCATAGAAATCAAAGCAATAATTACCAAGTCTGGCATATAGTCTGAAGGTCAAAGAAAAAAGGAAGGGAGTGATGGAGGGTGGGAAGAAGAAAAAGAAAAGAAAAAAGTAAAAGCAGGCTATGTTAACAAGTGTTCTCCAATCAATCCTATTAGTCAAAGCTCCTTTTTCCAGCACTGGAGGAAGAAAAGTAAAAGCAAGCATTAGAAAGATCAGTAAGCAAACACACCACCTGTGCAATCCTCCCAGTAAAGAGATGGACTTCAAACTACCACAGATGAAGAGTTACTCCCAGCATCCAATACAGCACTCATCACATAGTAAGAACTTAATAGCAGTTTTTGAATGAATTAATAATTTAGGAACTCGACATTAAATAATTCTAATTCCTAACTGGTCGCCATGCCATGGCTCCATTCCCCAGGGCACCATTCACGAGGGTTTATATTAGTCATGCTCCAAGGGCTCCCATTTCCTTGGAAAAAACACTGTGCTGTTGCCCTTTGAAATTGTATTTTATGTGGCCGGAACTATCTTAAGATATAGCTACTGTATTGCACCCATGCCAGAGAACAAGATTTACATGGTTTTCTATAAGAGTGGTGCATCAGGAGCACAACCTAATGGGGAATTCTAGTTACTTTTTTCACCTGTTTTATGTTATTATGTTAGCCTTTCCTTGGATTTTCTTCACCGTTTTCTTTAGTCAATATGATCAATCACTGTAACCATCTTCCTCTCTTCAAAACCTCGATGTCTTTGCCTTTCCAACAGACCCAATCACAAATCAATTTATTTAACTACGTTGTTTGCTAAACAGTCCATACTGTCCACATCCCACACCTTAAGTGAAGGTATTACTCCACGTTGTTTTTAACTCCACTATTGACTTACTTTACAAATCTTCATTAGGTGAATTCATCTATACTCACAGCTCTCAGGTAGTGATGGCCCTGTCTTCCCAGCTTTAATTTCTCCTACATTCCAGGCATGCAGAGGCAATTTTCTAAAATTGAACTATCTGAACGTCTGTTACGTCTGCAATCGTAACATGTCCAACATAAAACTATCTCATTGTTTCAATTTTTGCAAAATCTCTCATTTTCCAGCATTCTGTAATCCTATCCAAAGTTAGAATTATGGATGTCATTCTCCTTTTCTCTTCATTGTGCACAGTTAATGGGTCACTAAATTCTCTTCCTTTTATCCCCCAAATATTTTTGAAATCTGAACTTTCATCTCTATCCCATTGCTATCCTAGACCCTTCATTTGATAGTATCTGGATACCTGCAGTAACTCTCCCAGTTGATTTTCGTGAATCTAGCTTTGTTTGCAACTAAATCATCTTCCTCACCGTTGCCAACATCATTCATTCCACTTACTTAAAATCCTTCAATGGCTCCCTAAAGTTTTCTGAATAAAGTCTAAGCTATTCAAATGGCATTTGCAAATTGAAAGCACTTCTCCCATAAGAAATAATGATAAAGTGATCTACTGCAAACTTTCCGGGGCCCAGGCTGCAACTGTTTCTTAATTGCTCATCTCTGGCCAAGACAAAGAGCCTCCAAGTACCAGCTCTTTTCCTGAAAGAGTCATTGCCAACCAGAGTGAAATTTAGAGTGAAATTACCAAATGCTGCCACCAGGTAATTAGCAAAACAAAACAAAACAAAACTATGTTCTTTCACATTCTCAGGCCCCTTCACAAAATTGGGGTGAAATAAAAATTCAGGGACAGTCTTTCAAGGCTTCTTGGCACTAGCATTGTCCAGTCAAAGGGTGTAGTTTTCATACAATATAAGGCCAGCTTACTAAAGTGAGAGCCTCTATTTGCATAAGCATCTTCAGAGACTAAGGAAATTATATTGGTAGAGAAGCATTGCCTGGCTATCAATTCACTGTGGCCAGCTATGGTGCCACCTGGCCCGACAACATTAGCATGCTATGGTGTGGGCCACGGTGGTGTTTATCTCGTATGTGCACAGGAACACCCAAACACTGGCACATGGGCATCGACAGAAGTATGTAGAAATCACAGGCCCTTTCAAGCTCAAGAAATGTGAACAGCAGGAACCTGAGGTATGCCTGTGTGTAGTAACGATGCCCTGCTCCATGCTTTCTTCCTAAGCAAGCACAGATTTTACCTTCTGAGTTTCGTGGTCACATCTGATTTCTATTATGCCTCCCTCAGGTAGCAGTATTATTGTATTATCCAGAATATCTAAATAAGCTTTATTTTATAAGTGGAAACATTATTTCCTCAGAAGATAGTACATAGTTTCATAAAAAAGATAAGTTGACTTACCAATTCTTTCTGTTAAACATGTGCCTACCCTCCACTGGAGCTTAAAAAATAGACAAACACTTTTACAGAAATGCATATGTTTCCGTGGAAAACTGGAAAATTACTGCACTCATTATTGTTTTCCTTGATGCAGATCAACTATAATTATATGTGGCACTTTTGAATATATAGTATGTTTCAACAAATCATTTCCTCTTCAAATATTTCAGATGGATTAGCTAGACCATGTTTTATTTCAGCATGTTGATGGAAAACAAAACATAATTTCATTAAAACTATTCTTCACTGGAAACATAATTTATTTTATTTTTCATTTTATTTTTATTTTTTTGAAGATGGAGTCTTGCTCTGTCACCCAGGCTGGAGTGCAGTGGCATGATCTTGGCTCACTGGAACCTCCGCCTTCCCGGGTCCAAGCGATTCTACTGCCTCAGCCTCCGGAGTAGCTGGGATTACAGGCACACATCCCCTGCCCAGCTAATTTTTGTATTTTTAGTAGAGACAGGATTTCACCACGTTGGCCAGGCTGGTCTCAAACTCCTGACCTCTGGTGATCCGCCCGTCTCAGCCTCCCAAAGTGCTGGGATTACAGGTGCTAGCCACAGCGCCTGGCTGGAAACAATATGTTTAAACATAAAAAACAGAAATGGAATAAGGGCACATACGACTAGATCTATATTTTCATACTTCAACCAATATGGTTTAAGCAGATTTGTTTTTGAAAAAATAATATAAGACTGGGGTTATTAGCCAAAATCTTTTCATTCAGGGAAAGCATGTGTCCAAGTATTATCACTTGGAAAATTTGAAGCTATATTTAATTTTGTATTTTTTATACTTTGTACTAGTTAAATTTTTTAGTGAGGAAGATTCCCAGTTATTAAAAATGTTTAGTGTTTTTATTCATCAAAACTGAAAACTAGAAATAACCTTGTTGTTTCTTAACACTTTGGGAGTTTTTAAAACTAACAGTGCCCGGAATGACTTGGGCATGGAAAGTAAGGAATACCTATTGAGCAGTCACCTGGCATTGGTTCATCTACACAGAGGTGACAACTAGATTATATTTAGTGGGCTTTTATTGATTTATACCTTTAGTGAGTTATTGCAAAACTAACATTATATAATAATCATTTTCCATTGTTTTCGAAATTTTAACAGTATTCTGTTCATAAAAACTTTGGCCATAATGATATTTTGAAAATTATAAGGGGCCTTTCCCTGTCTTTCTTCATATTCTCTGTTGAATTCGTGACCCCATTTTGCAGTTCCCTAATTACATTATAAATCAGAAAATATACATATCTATTCCAATTGAAAGCTCCATTTCAGCTGGCTCCCCTGTCCAGAGCAGCTGCATCTTCGGATGGTTCACTTAAAGCTTTGGTCGTAGCCTTGACTTAGCTGAGCTTTCGGCAGATGCAATCACCAGACAGCACATGCTACCCAGAATATTAGGTAGACGCCAAAAGATGTGTGGTAAGAAAAAACAAAAAACAAAACAAAACAAAAAAGCCCTGCAATGTTTAGCATGAAAACACAGTGCTACATCTCATACTTTCAGTTGAGAATCATGAAGATCACTCATAAGCAAGCACACAACCCTGTTTTTTGTTTGTTTGTTTGTTTGAGACAGAGTCTGGCTCTGTTACCCAGGCTGGAGCGCAGTAGCGCCATCTCTGCTCACTGAAACCTTCGCCTCCCAGGTTCAAAGGATTCCCCCACCTCACCCTTCTGAGTAGCTGGGACTACAGGCACCCACCCCATGCCCAGTTAATTTTGTATTTTAGTAGAGATGAAGTTTCACCATGTTGGTCAGACTGATCTTAAACTACTGGACTCAGGATATCTGCCCGCCTCAGCCTCCCAAAGTGCTGGGATTACAAACTTAATCAACCACACCCAGTCTTGATTTTCATTTTGAATAAATCAGTTATGTAGAAATTTGTATTTATTTGAAAAGATGGTGTTATGGCTTGATTCGTGTCTCCCCAAAAGTCATATGTTGAAGCCCTAAGCTCCAGTGTGATTGCCTTTGGAGACAGGGTTTTAAAGAAGGTAATTAAGGTTGAATGAGGTCATGAAAGTGGGGCCCTAATCCAATAGGACTGGTGTCCTTTTAAGAAGTGAAAAATATACCAGAGTATACATGCTCACATGATCTCTCGCTCTCTCTCATGCATGCACATAGAGAAAAGGCCATATGAGGACACAGTGGAAAGGCACCACCTGCAAGTCTAGGAGAGAGACCTCACCAGAAACCAACCCTGCTAGCACCTTCTTGGACTTCTAGCTTCCAGAATTGTGAGGAAAAAAAAAAAAGTCTGTTGTTATACCACCCAGTCTGTCATATTTTGTTTTAACAGCTAGAGCAGACTCATTACTCTGGAAAAGTGTGCTAATTCTTTGACCCGGCTAGTCCTATCACAAAAAGCACTGTTTTTTAATAATACAAGTTTTAAACATTTAAGCAGATATTTTATACCAATATCATCAATTAATAAAGATATAAAATTTCCCTCTGTACTATCTGTGCCTTAGTGGCTTTCAAACTTTTAGACTGTGGACCACAAACACATTAAGATATAAGTGTGTATGTATATAATACATGGTTTATTTATAATATTATATGTGTGCATTTGTGTATTGCAAAACAATAATTTTCCTAACTACCTGACTGTATGAAATAGGTTCTGCTCAAGTCTATTTTATTTAAGAAATACATGCTTGTGTGCTTGTGTTTTCAAATCCATTTGAAAGCCAAATTATTGCTTGATGTTTGAGTAGTTCTCTTTTTAGCTATGTTATCCAAAACATTCCCTAACTATAATTTCCACTTTTTCCCTTAGCACCTCAGGATATACATGAAGTACATATGAAGAATAACCATCCATCATATTTCTCTCTCTCTCTCCCATCCCCTACTGCCCCCACAAACACCACACTCACACATGCACACCACATACAAGGAGCCTAAGGTTGAGGCAAATCCATTGAACAGGTCCTATTCAAAGCAAGGCGTTTCATGCAATTTAAATTATAGTGTCAAGCATATTGTCTTACTGACTTGTTTATAATAAAAATATTTTGATTTGATGATGCAACTAAGATATAGACTAATGCATACTGAATAAGTAAATTCCCAATTAGGAAATATGGTATCCTCGAAGTAAAGTATGGATAATTTACATTCTTGCTAGCTCACATAGGCACCTTGGGTATGAATAAAAAATTATATGACTTGGCCTGGCATGGTGGCTCATGCCTGCAGCCCTGGCACTTTGGGAGGCAGAGGCAGGCAGATCACTTGAAGGTCAAGAGTTCTAGACCAGCCCGGCCAACACGATGAAACCCTGTCTCTACTAAAAATACAAAAAATAAATAAATAAATAAATATCTAGGCATGGTGGTGCGAGCCTGTAGTCCCAGACACTCAGGAGGCTGAGGTGGGAGAATCACTTGAACCTGGGAGGCAGAGGTTGCGGTGAGCTTAGATCATATCACTGCACTCCAGCCTGGACAACAAAGAGAGACTTCATCTCAAAAACAAAACAAAACAAAACAAAAAAATTACATGGCTTGATAATTTTCAAAGAAAACATTTGTAAAGGGAAGTTAATTTCATCATTTTCTACCTTATTCTATTTCTTTTGGGTGTATGCTTAAAGAATTCATGCTTGTAGCTATCAAAGAGTCTGACACTGATATCTGTGGCCTAGTTAAAGGATAGTTTAACTAGGAAAGATAGTTAAAGGAAGGCAATAGACACTATAGGGACAGGTTTTACAGATTTGTTGTTCTTTGAAACAATTAGCAAAGTTGACTAAGACCCAGAAGCAAGAAATACACATTTCATAATAAAACATTACCCTGTCACATTCAAACTAATAGTGATCCTGGATATGTAAATATGAAATCAAAATTTAATTTCCAAGCAATAGAATTTCAAAATCAATATTTAAATTTCAAATTTTCCAAAATTTCATGAGTCAAAATTCTAATGTTCACTTCTATAAGTATAGTTGTACAAGATAAGTAAATTGACAACTTTTAAAATTGTTAAAATCTATACACAGGGAAAACGGCCATAATTCATACAGCTTTGGAATATATATACATGTGTATGTACAAATTTATATAGACATAAGAAAAATAAAATAAGTTAAAGGTAAAAAACCTTCCACATTATTTAAAACATTCACTATTTCATGCTCCTGATTTCTTGATACAAATATTTTCTATTATATTTTTCTTTACTGAATAAAATTTATTTTGTGTCCTTGAGAACAAAAGAAAGAAAACAAAAGAAAAAGAAATAACAAAGAAAATGTTTTTAGTTGCATCCTTTTTCATTAGAAATTGCCCTCAGTTCTGAGACAGCAATTGGCATAGAAACATTTTCTAACTGAATAAATTACAACTCATATATTTGCTCATAGTCTCATATAGCAAATTCATGCCAAATAGAAAATATTAACATTTTAAAATGTTTAAATATTTTAAATGTAAACGTAAACATAATTTAAAATAACCTTTATTAAATTAACTAAATAGAAGTGTTTTTGCACACTTCTTAATTCTCACCTCTTCTTTTGTCTTTTTAGATATCACTCGGAGCCAATCTCCAATCATGCTCAGGACAGCAGCAAAGTAAGCAAGCCCTACAAGGATCCAGAACCACACAACAGGCTTATAGAAGTCCAGATATTCAATATCAGATCCACCTGGAGACAAAACAAAGTAGAACAAAATAACTTCATATTCTTAAAAGTAAACAATCTAGGTATTGCTAAAATTACTAACTAAATTTTGGTTTGCAAAACACAGAAATCTAGTATTCTTGTCAATGGACTTATATTATTTTCTTCATTTTGAATTTCTCATTTTCATTCACATAATTCTTACCTATTTTCAAGAATAAGTTAAGTTTTCTTAATGAAACCTTTCATTGCTTCTTCAGATCATCATGATTTTTCCTTGCTTCATGTTTCATTTACATTTATAGAATCCATCTCAGTCTAGTACTTAATTATTCTATGTGTACTAAGTTTCTTTTTCCACCTCTATTTTAACAAATAGAAGACAGCGATTACACTTTTGTTGGTGTGCATTTAACTTAGCATATTTACCTCATTGCCAATAAATACATGCTAGCTAATCAACTTAATGCCAAACTGAACAGCAAGTGAACAACTCTAGTGATGGCTCATATTTTAAAGTCATCAGCACAATGAATCACTAACAAATGCCAGAGACAATGACTTGATGGTTCGAATGAGAACAAATAGAAATTTGAGGGTAATACTACCATTCATCACTCTCTGACTTTTCTGAGAAATTCCCATGACTGTCATAAAATAAAACCGTAGCTCTCAAGAAAAAAAAAAATTGGCAAGGCTCTTTTTTTTTTTACTCTAATCCTTGAAGAACTTCTCCATCCACTTGGAACAATAACTATACCTATGAGAATCTGGGTTCATTTCAACACACCCTTTGTTCAGTACCCCATTAATATGGGGGCATTTATTAAGTCCCAACAGTGAAACTGTTTTTATTTTCACAAATAAGAAATCAAATACCTCTCTTGAAAAATTCATAATTTAGACCAAGAAATCCTCATATAGACAGTTAACCTTAATGGGGTAGGTATATTGCGTGATGACAAGGAGAATACACAAGTAATATGAAAGGACATAGAATAAATGATTTTTACTTCTGGAAGAAGGAAAGTAAGAATAGGAAAGTGAGTCTTAAGTAATGAGGATCAAAACTTGCAATAGCACAGTGTGGAAAATATATAGTATAGTCAAATGACTTTTAGTCATGGATAAATCTCCACATGTATTTGACCAAAGAGCAGATAAGTAGAAGAGAGAAATCTAGAAAAAGTAGGCTGTATCAGATTGTAAAGATTTCATCTTAACTCAATGGAGAATAAGTAAAAGTCTCTAGGGAGACAAGTCCTATATATTCATGTTTGACTATCTCCACAGAAAGATCCAGTGGCAGAGAAGAATGAACTGACAGGGAAGCCCCATGAGAAGTTTTTGTTCTGAATTAGCTAAGAAATTATTGTGTCTGAGTTAGGGCAGAGATGGCAAGAAGAGTCATTTTACAGGCCGAATTATCAAGGACTGATGACCAACTACTTGTTGTGATAAGTGAGAGGAAGAGCTCTCTGATGACCAAAGACCCACACTGTGGGTCTTTGGTGATATTGTAACTGAATGAGGGAAGAAAGACTGACTTTTTTTAAAAAAGTAATTAAAACTGAGAACTGACAGGTGTGAAGTGCTTGAGGTAATAACCAAAAAGATCCTTAAATGCAAATCTAACACTTAATAGAACAGGGCAGAAGATAAGGATTTTAGGACCAGCAGCATAGAGACTGGAGGTGCTTAAAAGAGTGTGGATTTGCTCAATTCACAAAAATTCAGCCAGTAAATTGCAAGTATATCAAAGATCAAGTATAAAATACTGAATATAACATTATTGTAGAGAAATTAAATTTTGCTAATAAGTTGCAGTTGTATATTGAAAATCAAGTAGAAATTACAAGTATATATTAAAATCAAGTATAAAATACTGAGTATAACATTATTGTAGAGAAATTAAATTTTAAGTTGCTCATGATGACATTTTCAAATAATAAAGGGTCAATAAAAGACAGCATTTTCTGTCAGGTAAATAATTTGAATAGGCATCATTCAGCTTTCTTTTGGTACAAAAGTAATTTTAAGAGCACATTTTACAAAGTGAATAATATTACTTTCAAATATTATAAACATTTTACTTTGTGCAACATTAAAACTCATTTCTGGGAATAATTATAAATGCATCTCGTGATGGTTAAGAGTTGGCCCATGGAGGATACAGCTCTAAAACTTCACTGAACTGATTTAAGAAATATGTGTGTAAACCTGTTACATGATAGGCTCACCAGTGAATTTCATTTTTCAAATGTTTCCATTTCAATGAAACCAAAATGACATTTTTTCCCAAGTACTTTCTCTTTCAAAACCAGAAAAAATCTTCATCCAAATATTTGTGACTCATTTAACACATAAGTTCACCAAGATGTTGACTTTAGAAGAGTTAGTTCATGCTCAGATTACTTTTTATAAGTCTTCTTTCTTATAAACAGGATGTCACAGTTTGAAAAGAGTAAATTAGCTTAATCACTAAAAGGTCTATATTTGGGTAAAATGTTCAACCCACAAGTTTTAGTGGAGTCTAAGCCCAGGGGAAAAAATGTTTTTCCTTTTTAAATTGCCACTCTCAAGATGAAATACTGGCAGTCAGATGATTTAGGAAAAATGAATATTATATATAAGAAATATTGTCAAACAACTCCCAAATCCTACTCACTTGCTGATATCTAAGATTCATGAATTAATTTTCACATTAATCAATTCACTTCATCTAAGAATCTTATCCAAATTAACATATCTGTGATGTCAGGATAACTTGCTAAGAAAATTGTTTTATTTTAAATTAGGAATAAATTAGGAAATACTTTTAAAAAACTTCTTGACTTTTACAAGCATTAATTTCAATCTAGCTATGTTCAGGAAACTTACTCATTTGTCTCTGGCATACTAAGAAAGCCTAGGATAATTTCTATCATTGACTTATTATTGACAGGGCTCCTGCCCCTGTCTCCCACGCTCTGTTTTTACTCTTTCCACAGACTTCTGAGATGCAGCCTACAAGATGCTACAGCCTACTCTCCCCTCCTAAGTCCCCACTGACCTGGCAGAAATATTCACTCCACTGCTTTTTTTTTCTTTATTGTCACTAAAAACGTGCACATAAATCCTTTCCATTTTAAGAACTTTCTGGCTAATCATAATAGGACAGTATACAGCTGGTAATAAAAATAACAAAGAGGTGTGGAGGTATAAAGGTTTTGGGAATCTTATAAACTTTTCCAAGTAGTTAAAATAAGTCTACTCATCCTGACATTCTTATATGATATATGACAACTTCTTTTAGATGGTGCGATCTCTCTCTAGATCTCTTGTCCTTAATGCTTGTGTAAGGAACTCAGCCAGAGCCTAATCCAATCTAGTAGATTAAACTACAAAAAATATAGCTCACGAAAGTTCAGGCTGGTATTATTGCTAGGGAACCATTATCTCCACAAAGCAGGTTTCCTAAACATTTGCTGGAAACAGTCCCTCTACCCAGCATTAAGAAAGCCCTAGATGGCTCCAAAGAATCATTGAATAGGCGACAGAACAACCCATGAGGCCATGGCAGGCATCTCGTAGGAGACTTTTTTTTTTTTTGAGATGCAGTCTCAGTCTGTCACCCAGACAAGAGTGCAGTGGTGCATTTCGGTTCACTGCAACTTCCACCCCCCGGATTTAAGCAATTCTCCTGCCTCAGCTTCCCGAGGAGCTGGGAATACAGGCACTTGCCACCACGCCTGGCTGATTTTTGTATTTTTAGTAGAGACAGGGTTTCACCATGTTGTCAAGGCTGGTCTCGAACTCCTAACCTCAAGTGATTTGCCTGCCTTGGGCTCCCAAAGTACTGGGATTATAAGCGTGAGCTGCCACACCCGGCCCCTAGAAGACTTAAAAAAAAAAATTGGCCCTGTAAACCCTGCCTAACCTAGTTAACATGCTCATTTCCACTGATTTACAGAATATTCAAAATCAGATTGGAAGAGTGGGATGAAAAAGAAGACTTACCGATTACCTCCATAAATGAAATCATTTCATCCTAACGCCCTATGGGTAGGTGTTGAGGGGAGTTGCATTCTCATGTTTCACACTTCCATTGACTTTGGGCAGGGCTATTAGTAAGACCATGTGGCCACAGAATTAAGTCACATTGCCAGCTTCCTTTTGCAGCAATAAAGCTGATGATCCAATTGCCATCACTCTCATGGTCTGTTTTGGAACTCAGGAATGCAAGACCAGTTTGTACTGGCTCCTTGAAATCCCAACAGTAAGTATCCCACTTTAAAATACAGATGTCATAATATCAGCAGAGAAAATAACATATGGCAGACCACTCAAGAAAGGGGTAGCAGAGCTAGAGTTCAACACAGGTGTCTGAATAGTTCCAAAACACAGGCTCCTTCACTGAACCCAGTGGTCCATGTCATCTATGATGTCAGCTACTGTCCTTCTTATCATTTATCCACCAACCTGTTTTGCTCATACTGCCTGGGAAGTACTTAGCTAAGGCAGGAAACAGTAAATTGGACAAGGCATGCCTCTTCTCCTCAAGGTTCTCACCTAGAAACCATGTGGGTCTGAAGACAAGCACCATTCCACCAAGAGCCTCCTTACCTTGCTCTGTCCTCTCTCCAGCAGCTCCCAGCCATCGGCCCTTTTTCGTGCTAAAGAACTTGGGCATACAACATCCCTCTCCCTTAAATATAATTTTCTTTCTCTGTGATTTTTTTTCTGAATCACAAAGTATTTGTAAAGAAAAAAAAGATATATCCTGGTTTTAAAGAATAACCAAGCCACTCCAGACTAAGGTTATCAGTTCCATACATCTCTTCTGATTTTCTAAAATGGCATATCTGCTATAGAATATAAACATAGATAAATAACTCCATTTTAAAGAAAATGGAGGTCATTCCTTTAAACCGGCCTATAATTATTTTAGCTTAAATATCAAACACGGATTTTAATTTTGGGGGGTTTGTTTGACTTTACTTTTATTAATTAAAGCTATCCCATCTTAATATGAAGGAGGGAAAATCTTAATTTCTGTTTTAGTATATCTTATTTTGTTGGCAAGTAATTTAACTGAATAAGGTGTTTCTCACTGCTTTAAGGACTCAGAACCCCTTTTAATAATGTTATAAATCCTATTTTCTTTTTAACAAATGGAAATACGATTTCAGTATTAAACAATAGCTTACCTACTAAACCAAACTTTTCATATGCCATTGAGTCAGAAAACCAGAATGCCAACAAAGGTGATATTTGAACTTGTATTTGGGGATTTAAAATTTCAGCATTCGAGAAGTTGTCCATGTCCCTCTAGGTACTTGTTCTTAAACTGGGAAAACTGCCATGAAAAGAGCAGCAGTCTGATGATCATAAAGAAAGAAAAACCAACACATGACATCACTCACTCATCGTTTACAAAGATGGAACAGTATATAGGTATACAGAATTGTTATTCTTAGAAATTGTCTTTAAATCTCAATCTAGAACAATTTGCAATATTTTTCAAGGAATGTAGTACAATTTACTTCCTGCCCCACGAAGCTGTAATTATCCATTACTGAATACTTTTCTCCTCAATATTTTCTCCACATGTTTTTACAATACTTCTATATATCCATTCTGAACCCTAAAAGTTAAGGAACTTTTTAGTTTGTTCACAGTCCCTAAGACTTCTAAACCATTTGGGTCAAATTCCACTTATTTAATCATGCAGATGGCCATTATTTCTGTTGTGAGTTCTCTGAGAGTCACGAGTTAAATCAGGGAGTGACTAAACCCTTTACAGAATTTTCCTGTATTATAAAACAGAGCAAATACCAGGAAGAGAAAAAGATTCCCTATTTAATTGTTGCTCCTGGATTTCATGTATTCTGTCTCACAGGAATAGGAACTAGAACAATTATTGTCACGAAGTGCTAAACACAGTATCTGATATACAATATGTGTCCATTAAACACCTAAACAAACAAATGATCAATGAATATAAAACATCTCCCTAGCAGTCACACAAACCCTCCTTTTCCAAACAAAGCAATTTTTCTGAGCCATTGTGATGGTGGTAATGACCGCTCTTCAACACATCTCACTCTTTATCAGGTACTTTCCTTGTTATCTGTTAAATTCCTGGCAAATTTCTACTCAGTTATCAACTCAACAATAGCAATTTTAATACCTGGCCTTTGACATCGTTGCAAAACTCTTAGTCAACACAAGGTGCTGTTTTCTAGAGGATCTCTACTTGAACTAACTGCTTGAGGGTTGCAGGGAGAAACATGCCACGGTTTTTAAAGATATTTATGTTTTCATGATAAAATTCTCTTAAATTGAGCAAGCCCTGAGCACTCCACTGAATGAGTCATAATTTCAGTTATACAGGAAAGCAAACAGTTTGGTTACTAAAAATTACGTTTCCAATAATGACTTTGAAGATGTAATTCCAAGAAAACTGAGTCCTTAATATGAGACATACAAATATGTGCTTCCTAAGTAAAGAATGTGATGGCAAATGATTATAACACTGTGAAAACTATAAAAATGTAGTAAAGGTAAATATGCCAGAAGAGGAAAAATTTTACCTGGGGAAGTCCCAAATTGTATTATACCTCTATTTGAGGGAGCACCGGGTAATAAGCTGAAGCCTAACTGATCTAGTAAGCATTCAAAACTACATGTGTGATGAAGAAAATTTCATTATTTAACCAAATATACTAAATTTCACTGATCAGAATTCCATGATGATGTATTTGGATAGTTCAATAAATTCATGCTCAGATGGAATATGTGTTTTCATAATATTAACCATGAGGATTTCTTAGAACATCTGGATTTTTGCCTAGAACTTTTGGATTTTATTAGAAAACTAGGTAATGTGAGGACACTGCTTCGTGAAATTGTAAATTCTTCTCTGGCTTTTTCACTCTTTCACATTACCCTTACAAAATATTAACCTCAGGTTTATGGAAAGGAGTATTTTTTTTCTTTGTTTCCTATTAAAAAAAAAAATTGAGACAGGGTCTTGCTCTGTCACCCAGGCTAGACAGCAGTAGCTCAATCATAGTTCACTGCAACCTCAAATTCCTGGGCTTAACTAATTCTGAAAAGGAGTGTTTTTAAGGACTTCACTGGGCAGCTTCTAAACAAGCTATGGAAATGAATTCACTGGCTTGTATGACTCCTTTAAGGTATAGACCCTAAGGGTTTATATTAGAGGAGCTACCAGCCTTGAAAAGGAATTTTTAATTGTGTTAGGTTGGTTAATTATTTCACTTTTCTCTAATTTTGAAGAATCACCAACTAACACTTTATGGTTTTTGTTTTTTTGTTTTGT
The DNA here is from genome assembly GCF_001698545.2 of Rhinopithecus bieti. Lineage (NCBI taxonomy): Eukaryota > Metazoa > Chordata > Mammalia > Primates > Cercopithecidae > Rhinopithecus > Rhinopithecus bieti. The sequence goes on from NW_016804690.1 coordinate 9,744,282, forward strand.
TTTGTTTTTAAGTCTTGAGTCTTCGTAAAAGAAGACAAGTTGTAAAAAAGCAAGCATTCATACATTACTGTATAATTAATAAGACTTCTTAGATTTTAATGAAGAAAGAGAAAAGCTTATTTAGCTAGCAAGCATGACTTAACAACTTATCACCCTAGACTTCCAGTCAAATGAAAATCAAATGACAAAATTAGGAAACAGAACATAGGAAATCAACACTAATTCTCACATACAATTTTGCCATTAACTTTAACTTATCTCTACACATTTGATTATACATCATTACTGATGATTTTAAAATCCCAGCAATTTGGGAGGCCAAGGCAGAAAGTTCGCTTGAGCCCAGGAGCTCAAGACCAGCATGGGCAACAAGGAGAAACCCCATCTCTACAAAAAACCCAGAAAATTAGCTGGGTATGGTGGCATGTGCCTGTGGTCCCAGCAACTTGGGAGGCTGAGGCAAGATGACTACTTGAGCCCAGAATGTTGAGGCTGCAGTGAGCCACAATCACGCCACTGCACTCCAGCCTGGGCTACAGAGTGAGACTCTGTCTCAACAAATAAAAATAAAAAGACAAAATAAAATTAAGTAAATAACACTTTGCAAAATAATTTCCTTTCTCTCTTCTCACCTTTTAGGAAGAATTACTCTGCACTTGCTACTCTTAGCAACAGGGATCTGCTTACTTATATGACAAATAAAAGTGTCTACAGATTGTGTGACCTCCCAAGTCCTTTTTAGCCCCAGAACACTGAGCACTGAGAGAGAATAGAAAGTGCCATCAGGAAGGAGCAGACAGATACCAGTCACTAAAGTAACCAGTCACTAAAACATGTTCTCTACATAAATAAATACGAAGTTTAACTTTTCTGGGAGATCACTTCCTGTAGAGAAAGTACTAAACGCTGAATTCCTACATTCAGCCACATACACAGAGACACCTGAGCACTGCCTGTTTATCTGCACCAGTGGTCTCTGAATGCCTTTGATTCATCACCCACAGTGATAAAAGGCAAAGTATTGCACATTACTTATGAATTAGAAATGTATTATGCTCTACTATATTATATCATATACATTATAATATTTAAAAAGTAAAGAAGTAATGAGATTTAGAAATACATAGAAATAGGAGTCTTCATATTTTCTTTTTTTTCAAGATGGGGTCTCACCCTGTTGTCCAGGATGGAGTGCAGTGGCATGTTCATAGCTCACTGCAGCCTCCTGAGATAACACAAGTGATCCTCCCACCTCAGCCTCCCAAATAGCTAAGACTACAGGTTCATGCCACTATGTGCACCAAATTTTTAAAAGTTTTTGTAGAGACAGGAGTCTCACTATGTTGCCCAGGTGGGTCTTGAACTTCTGGCCTGGTGATCTTCCTGCCTCAGCCTCTCAAGTGCTGCCATTTTGCCACCATACCCAGCCTAATCGTCATGTTCTCTTATTGCAGAAAATCTACTTTTCTTGTTCATTCCCTGGGGGCAAGCACTATTTCAGAGTTCTGGTCCAAACCACCCCATCATCACTTGTTCTTAAGATGCTTCTAAGAATTATACTAATGTTAAGAAATACAGATCTATTACAATCTGTATCCTAAACACTTATAAATCACTTTCCAAAATATACTTATTTTCCTTTAGTAACACCACAGTTTGAAGAATACATTCTTTAAGTTGCCTTCAGAAAAGCTCAATATAACAATGTAACCTAACTCTGATCCTCCTCAGAGCAAATTTTGCAGGTTTTGCAGACTGACATCAAATATTAAGTGTGCATTATGGAAGGGACATTTTTGTTTCCTTATGAGATTTATAGCCCAATAGAAAGATGAAGAGGTTCAAGCTAGAGCAATTCCTCTTGCTTTTCCCTGGCAAAATAGCAAAATTAAGTGAGAACACTGTCTTTAGTACATCTACTAGCAAGAGGGAAAGTTCTAAACAGTAAATAATTGATATTTCCCAGATGGGGGACTCAATAGCTAATTTTACAGTCATAAGGTACCCAGAAGCAAAGTCCAATTTTGTGTACTCTATTGGACTATATGTAGCAATTCTTTTCCAAGATCCTTTAAAAGAAATTCATAATTTCTGTTTTTTCCAAAGACTTTTGCAAAGGGCACACATCTGCTACCCAGCCATTGCCACATCTGCCCCCCAATCCACATTCTCATTCCAAAAACACTCCCTGGACACAAGGACCTGGAATGTAAAGATGACAGTACTAGCAACAGGGTATCATAGCTTCACAAAGACCAACACAGCCACAAAAATATTTAAGTTAAGGAGATAGTGATGAATCAGCAAAACTAGTGCCAATTTATCTTACTCAGCATCTGTCATATTAATCACATCAAATTCTTATGCTAATTATAATCAACATATATTTCTACAAGTTTGTATTATTTTCTCTGTCAAATAAAAATAAAAGTTACAGATTTGAAGATGGGTAACAATATAATAAAAGCTAATAAAAATAAAGTTGTTTATTTGATTATTCCTATGGCACACAGCTATCACTCTCCTATTCTATGATACTATGCCATGACTCTTTGAATTTTTCATCTTCTACAAAATCATAAAGAAAAATATTTTTTTTCCTAAGTTGGTTTATACAATGGTCACAAATATAATATTGTTTAGGACTCCGCCCACATTCATTTTTATTTATACTTTTTGTATTTTTTTGGTCTCAGATCTTTTGGGCCACATACTGAATTGACACTGTTAGTTGTTTAAAATAACATTGATATGGTTTGGGCTGTGTTTCCACCCAAATCTTATCTTGAAATATAGTTCCCATAATCCCCACGTGTCATGAGAGGGACCCTGTGGGAGGTAATTGAATCATAGGAGTGGTTTCTCCCATGTAACTCTCATAATAGTAAGTTCTCATGAAATCTGGTGGTTTTATAAGGGGTTTCCCCCTTCACCTGGTTCTCATTCTTCTTCTCCCTGTCACTATGTGAGGAAGAACATGTTTGCTTCCCCTTCTGCTATGATTGTAAGTTTCCTGAGGCCTCCTCAATCATACTGAACTATGAGTCTATTAAACCTCCTTCCTTTATAAATTACCCAGTCTCAGCTATGTCTTTATTAACAGCGTGAGAATGGATTAATAATACAAACACATACAATATGATGTGAGCCCTGAAAATATAAAACCTGTCACATAATACCTATATATTCCACAGTTGCTATAAGGCCTTGTTAGTTATATTTAAAAAGTGATAAGACAGCCTAAGATTAATGCATCACAAGCATACGTTTTGTTATCATCACTATGTCTCACTTTCTCTTGTATTAACAAACTTTCCATTTCTACTTAAGCCAATTATACATCTTGAATAAGAGGTAGAAAAATGAATATTTCAGGACACAAGCTTATCTCATACGGAGTTAGAAATGCCTGAAATTCTCCTTTCCACATTCCGCTAATTATAAAACGAAAAGATCTTCAGCAGAGTGATGCACCCCCCTTTCCCAGGGTCCCCATCCAGAGAGGATGTACATCTACAGTGTACAGAGAGGTGTACACTGTATTTTTGACCAAAAGCAAAGCTTTGTTCATAAAAGTGTCCCCAACTTCACGGATATTAGGGGATTTGCCTGGTTGAAACTTAATTAACAAATCAATAGAAACAGATAAATATTAGCCCTCTCTGAGATCTTACAGAACTTTAGAAAGTATTTTCTGTTCTAAAATATTTAAGTAAGAAATTTGGGTCAAGGAAGAACAGTAAACAGCCAAAAGTATAAAACTCTGTTAAAACTAAATTAGGCTAATGAGGTTATTCTGAGAATTTTAATAACACATTCCTACTCTAATTTTTATCATGTTTTTTAATATTTCGAACTGAATTCTTTAAGAGAATGGTTTAGATTTATGATCCATAATAGATTAGCATACTTACTTTTGCCACCATTATTGTATTTTATTTAAAATTGGAGTTAGAACAGTAATAATAGTGAGAAATATAGTTGAGAAAGAAAGAACTGAATTAATAGGCACATAGGACCTTACAGATACAACAATAAAGCAAATGGCAGTTGAAATAACATATATATTATAGAAGAGGAAAAGTTTTCTAAATGTGAGTAGAAAAATGTAGACACTTTAGATCTACATGACCTACTTTAAGTTAAGTTAAAAAATGCTGTCCTAAGATTGAAAATTAAGTGAGTAAATATCTTGGAGAAAAAATTGTTTTAAGTAGCCAAGAACTTCTTCTGAAGTTTGCAGCTGTTTTTAAAACTAAGGCAGAAAAGAGCCTAAGTAGAAAGGGCAAAGATAAGTTAAACCTGAATTCTTGTGCCACTAAAAATAATAATAATAAATTCATTTTTTCCCCAAGATGGAAAAAAATGATTAATGGCTTTTAGTGTGCTTCAGCAACTTGAAAATAGCAAGATAGTGCATAAAGATCAACTCTGTAAGCTTTAATTCAAGAAGGAAAATGATAATTCACTGGAATCATGAAGGAAACCCAGAACCTGGGGAGGAGGACAGGGGCAAACAGCCCCCATGACAGCATCTGACTATAAACATGAGTGAGAGAGGCAGATAGCCTTCTTCTGTGACTCACCTTTCCACTGGGATCCAAGCAACCCAGGCCAAGGTAGAGTGGTTATTTCTCCCAAGCCCTGGAACTAACTTGGGGAGACCTTGGAAATGTAGTGAGGAAAAGACACTGGGAAAAGCTGCAGCCATTTTCCCAGACCTGGGACAGACAGTAGGAGGCCATTTTTAATCTGGACAAACACAAAGTCAGCAATTCTGTGGTGACCTAGTAGCATGCCCACACAGGATTTTAGTCTTGGGCCAGAAACTGGAGTGCTTGCTCTGGAGTAGGGCAGGAGCTTCCACAGCCAAAACTGTGGAAAGTGCCTCAGCAGTAGGTGCTGGAATTGTGCTCTCCTCCATCACAGGCCTGGATAGGGTGGGGTGGGGAGAGCTGCTGCTGCTGCAGTTTCTCTTGGGCAAGGACATTTGCAGGCAGGGGCAGATTGGTGACCTGGAACCAGTCTGTATGTGTCATTACTGAGTCCCCAGCATGCTCTCCTGAGACTGTGGTGCAGTGGGCCCTTTCCACTGAAACCCCACGGAGAACTCCACACATTCAGAACACCCACTTGCCTGGCTTAGCAACCTAAGCCGCCTAACCCATCCTGGACATAGATTGTTGTGCAGTAAAACCCTCTGTGTTCCAACTCTAGGTAGAGCTCCAGGCATTTGGAATACCTCCTCACCTGGATCAGCAGCCTGAATAGCTCTGCCCTTCCTGTGCATAGATCATGGTGCAGTTGGGCCCTCTCTGCTCCACACCCAGGCAGATCTCCAGGCATTCAGAGCATCTGTTTGCCTGGTTCAGCAGCCTGAGTCATCTCATCCTTCCTATGCAGAGATCTTGGTGCAGGGGGGCATTCTCTGCTGCATGCTCAAATCTCCAACCATCTAGAGCAACTACTCTCTTGGATTAGGAGTTTAGATCTTCCCCATCCCTGGATAGAGAACATGGGGCCAAGGAGTTCCCCAACTCCAAGCTTAGGCACACTTCTGGACACTCAGTGGCCATACACTGGATTCTCCCTCAGTGCTGTGCTTGTACCTGCCATCAAGGGACCTGTAAGCAAACCTGCCAAGTCCAGCCTTGCCCATCTTGGCCTTTCCTGGCCTGAGCAGAGAGCTCAAAACACTGAGCAATCCAAAAATCAGCCCATTGCCTTATGCAACAGAAAGACATTCCCATTAAACAAGGATTAAGTACATACCCAGCCTCACTGGCCACAGCTGGCTCTTACCCATAAGTGCCATCTACTGGCTTGTACGTTGAGAGCATAGCTCAAGATAAAACCAGCTGACAGAAGTACATAGGGCTATAGAAGCAAAGTCAAAATACCCTGCCCAGCATTCTCTACAGTCACATCCCATATAAGAAGCAGGGGAGAGGAGGAAAGAAAAGAAGAACATAGTAATATTATAGGGGAAGAAAGAAAAATAAAAATATGCTATTCACATAAAAATGATTACAATCATTAGAAGTGGCAGTGTCTCCAGATGAGAAAGAACCAGGGCAAGACTTCTGGCACCATGAGAAAATCTGAATATAGTGACACTACCAAAGGATCACAATAGCTAGCAAGTAATGACCCCTAACCAAAATGGAAACTCAGAAATGACAGATAAAGAATTCAAAACATGGATTGCAAGGAAGCTTAACAAAAGCCAGTAGGCAGTTGAAAATCAACACAAATAAACCTCTAAAGCAATCCAGGAAGTGTAAGAGATAAACATCTTAAAATAAATCAATCAGAGCTTCTGAAATTGAAAAACTCACTTAAGGAATTTCAAAATAAAATTGAAAGCTCTATCAACAGACTGGACCAACGAGAAGAAAGAATTTCAGAGCTTGAACTCTAATCTTTTGAACTAACACAGTCAGACAAAAATAAGGGAAAAAAAATTTTAAGAAGTAAAGAAAGTCCTTCAGAAATACAGGATATGTAAAGTGGCAAAATCTACAAATTATTGGCATTCCCGAGAGAGAGAGAGAGATGAAGCAAACAACCTGGAAAACATATTTGAAGGAATAATTCAATTATATTTCCCTAATCTTTCTAGAGAGGTAGATATTCAGATATAAGAAATCCAGAGAATACCTGTGAGATACTATACAAAACAAATATCACCAAGGCATATAGTCACCAGACTGCCTGAGGTCAAAGCTAAAGAAAAGATCTTAAAGGCAGCTACAAACAAAAGTCAAATCATATATAAAGAGAATACCATCAGACTAATAGTGGATTTCTCAGCACAAACCTGATAAGCCAGGAGATACTGGGGGCTTATTTTCAGTATTTTTAAAGAAAAGACATTTCAGTCAATAATTTTATGTTCCACCAACCTAATCTTCAGAAGCAAAGAAGAAATAAAATATTTTTCCAGATAAGCAAGCATTAAGGGAATTTGTTACCACTACATTAACCTTACAGGAGATACTTAAGGGAGTTCTAAACATGGAAAAAATAAATGATACCTGCTACCACAAAAACACACTTAAGTATATAGCACACAGAGTCTATAAAGCAATCACAAAGTAGAAACTACACAGCAACCAACTAACAACTTCACAATTGGATCAAAACCTAACATATCAATATTAACCTTGAATGTAAATGGTCTATATGCCCTCACTTAAAAGGCACAGAGTGACAAGTTGGAAACATAAATCAAGACCTATCTATCTGCTGACTTCAAGAGACCCATCTCACAGATAAAGACATCCTTAGGTTCAAACAAAGGGTTGAAGAAAGATCTATCACACAAACAGAACATGAAAAAGAGTAGAGGTCACTATTTTATATCAGATAAAACAGACTTTAAGCCAACAACAGTAAAACAATAAAAAAGGACATATTACATATGTCCACAAAAGTATTACATAATGATAAGTGGTTTGATTCAACAAGAAGATTTAACTATCCTAAATATTTATGCACCCAACATTAAACCACCCAGATTCATAAAACAGGTACTTCCAGACCTATGAAAAGACTCAGCTAGCCATATAACAAGAGTGAGGGACCTTAACACTGCACTGACAGCATTAGAAAGATCATCAAGGGAGAAAACTAAGAAATTCTGGACTTAAATTCAACACTTGACCAAATGGACCTAACGAACATCTACAGAATACTCCATCCATCAACCACAGAATATACATTTTTCTCATCTGCACATGGAACATATTTCAAGATCAACCATATGCTTAGCTGTAAAGAAAATCTTAATAATTAAAAAAATTAAAATCATACCAACCATACTCTCAGACTACAGTGGAATAACAGAAAATACCAAGAAGATTTCTCAAAACCACACAATTATACAGAAATTAAACAACTTGCTCCTGAATGAATGTTGAGTAAACAAGAAAATTAAACTAGAAATTAAAAAAATTCTTTGAGATAAATGAAAACAGAAACACCAATATAACAAAATCTCTGTGATATAGCAAAAGCAGTGTTAAGAGGCAAGTTTATATTGCCTATTGCCTACCTCAAAAAGTTAGAAAGATCTCAAATTAAAGATCTAACATCACACCTAAAGAAGCTAGACAAACAAGGAGAAACTAACTCCAAAGCTAGCAGAAGTGACTAAAATTAAAACAGAAAAAAATAATAATAATAAAATCAGAGCAAAACTGAAAGAAATCGAGACTCAAAAATCAATGCAAATAATAAACAAAACCAAAAGCTGGTTCTTTGAAAGGATAAGCAAGATCAATAGACAGCTAGTTAGATTAACAAAGTAAAAACAGAGAGAAGATCCAAATAAGCACAATCAGAAATGGCAAAGGTGACATTACAACTGGTCTTACAGAAGTACAAAAGATTCTCAGAGACTATCAGGAACATTTCTATGCAAGCAAATTAAAAAATATAGAGGAAATAAATAAATTCCCCTAAACACACAATCTCCCAAGATTGAATCAGGAAGAAATTAAAACCCTTGACAGACCAATATTGACTTCCAAAATGGAATCGGTAATAAAAAAAATCTACCAACCAAATGAATCCCTGGATGAAGTTAATTCACATTCAGATTCTACCAGATGTACAAAGAAGAGCTGGTACAAATCCTACTAAAACTATTTCCAAAAAATTGAAGAGGAGGGACTCCTCCCTAACTCATTCTATGAAGTGAGCATCGCTTTGATAACAAAATATGGCAAAAGACACAATAACAAGAAAAACCATAGGCCATTATCCTCGATTAATGTAATGCAAAAATCTTCAACAAACGGAGTCCAACAGCACATCAAAAAGTTAGTTCACAATGATCAGGTAGACTTCATTCCTAGAATGCAAGGTTGGTTCACCATACACAAAGCAATAAATGTGATTCACCATATAAAAAGAATTAAAGGTTGGGCGGAGCAAGATGGCCGAATAGGAACAGCTCCAGTCTCCAAGTCCCAGCGCGAGCGACACAGAAGACCGGTGATTTCTGCATTTTCAACTGAGGTACTGGGGTCATCTCACTAGGGAGTGCCGGACAATCGGTGCTGGGCAGCTGCTGCAGCCTGACCAGCGAGAGCTGAAGCAGGGCGAGGCATCGCCTCACCTGGGGAGCACAAGGGGGAAGGGAATCCTTTTTCCTAGCCAGGGGAACTGAGACACACAACACCTGGAAAATCGGGTAACTCCCAC
>NW_016804690.1:9758223-9772073 GCF_001698545.2 Rhinopithecus bieti
AAATAAAAGAATTAAAACAAGAACCATATGATCATCTCAATAGATGTGGAAAGTGGAAAAGCTTTTAATAAAATATAATATCCCTTCCTGATAAAAATCCCCAAGAAATTAGGCATTGAAGAAACATATGTCAAAATAATAAGAGCCTTAATAAAATATAACATTCCTTCCTGATAAAAATCCCCAAGAAATTAGGCATTGAAGAAACATATGTCAAAATAATAAGAGCCATCTATGGCAAACCCACAGTCAACAGCATACTCAATGGACAAAAGCTGGAAGCATTCCCCTTGAAAACAGAAAGAAGGTAAGGATGCCCACTCTCACCACTCCTATTCAACATACACTGGGAGTCCATGCCAGAGCAATCAGGCAAAAAACAAAAACAAAAAGAAAAAAAAAAGCACCCAAGTAGGAAAAGGAGAAGTCAACCTATCTTTCTTCACTAACAATATGACTCAATACTTAGAAAACGATAAAAATTTTGGCTAAAGGTCCGGTAATAAATGAATTAAGTAATATCTGAGGATACAAAATCAATGTACAAAATCAGTAGCATTTTATACACCAAATAACATTCATATCAGAGTCAAATTAAGGACACAATCACATTTATAATAGCCACACACACACACACACACAACAAAAAACAGGAATACATCTAACCAAGGATGTGAAAAATCTCTACAAGAACTATGTAACACTGCTTAAAGAAATCATAGGTAACACAAAAAATAGAGAAATATTCCATGTTCATGGATTGAAAGAATCAATGTTCTTAAAAGGACATACTGTCCAAAGCAATCTATAGACTCAATGCTATTTCTATTAAGCTACCAATATCGTTTTTCATAGAGCTATAAAAGCTCTTCTAAAATTCATATAGAATCAAAAGGAGTCTGAACGGTCAAAGTAATTCTAAGCAAAAAAAAAAAAAAAAAAGCTGGAAGCATCACATTACTCAACTTCAAACAATACTACAAGGGTATGGTAACCAAAACAGCATGGAACTGCTACAAAAACAAATATATAGGCCAGTGGAGCAGAATAGAGAACCTAGAAATAAAACTGCACACCTACAGTCATGTGATGTCTGACAAAGTCAATAAAAATTAGCAGTGAAGAAAGGATTCCCTATTCAATAAATGGTGCTGGGATAGCTAGCTAGCATATAAAGAAGGATGAAACTGGACCCCTAACTTTCACCATATACAAAAATTAACTCAAGATGGATTAAATATTTAAATGTAAGACCTCAAACTATGAGAATCCTAGAATAAAATCTAGGAAACACTACTCTGAACATCAGCCTTAGGAAAGAATTTGTGACTATGTCCTCAAAAGCAATTTCAACTAAAACAAAAATTGACAAATAGGACCTAATTAAACTAAAGTGTTTCTGCACAGCAAAAGACACTCTCAACAGAGTAAACAGACAACTTATAGAATTGGAGAAAATAATTATAACTTATGCATCTGACAAAGGCCTAATATCCGGAATCTTAAAGGAATTTAAACAAATATGCAAGCAAAAAACAATACGATTAAAAAGTGGGCAAAGCACTAAAAAGTGTGCGAAGGACATGAACAGACACTTCTCAAAAGAAGACATTCATGTGGCCAAGAAACATATGAAAAAAAAAACTCAATGTCAATGATCATTAGAGAAATGCAAATCAAAACCACAATGAGATACCATCTCATGGCAATCAGAATGGCTATTATTAAAACTTTAAGAAACAACAGATGCTGGTGAGGCTGTGAAGAAATAAAAATGCTTTTATACTGTTGGTGGAAATGTAAATTAGTTCAACCATTGTAGAATACAATGTGATGATTCTTCAAAGACCTAGAACCAGAAATACCACTGGACCCAGCAATCACATTACTGGGTATATACCCAAAAGAATACAAATCATTCTATCATAAAGATACATGCACACGTACATTCATTGCAGCACTATTCACAATAGCAAAGACATGAAATCAACCCAAATGCCCACTGATGATAGACTAGATAAAGAAAACCTGGTACACATATACCATGGAATACTATGAAGCCATAAAAAGGAAGGGGATGGCATCTTTTACAGGGATATGGATGGAACTGGAAGCCATTATCCTCAGCAAACTAACACAAGAACAGAAAACCAAACACCACATATTCTCACTTATAAGTAGGAGCTGATCGATGAGAACATGGACACATTGGGGGAGCAACACACACTGGGGTCTGTCAGGGGAGCAGGGGTGGGAAAGCAACAGGAAGAAGAGCTAATAGATGCTGGGCTTAAGAATAGCTAATAGATTCTGAGCAGCAAATCACCATGGCACACATTTACCTATGTAACAAACCTTCACATCCTGCACATATATCCTTGAACTTAAAATAAAAGTTGAAGAAAAAAAAAAAAAAAAAAAACGTGGGCAAAGGACATGAACAGACACTTCTCAAAAGAAGACATACAAGTTGCTAACAAACATACAAAAAAAATGCCCCACATCACTAATCACCAGAGAATTGCAAATCAAAACCACAATAAGATATCATCACATACCTGTCAGAATAACTATTATTAAAAAGTAAAAAAATAATAATGCTGGTAAGGTTGTGGAGAAAAGGGAATGCTTACACACTGAAAGTGGAAATGAAAATAGTTCAGCCTCTGTGGAAATCAGTTTGGAGACTTCTCAAAGAATTTAAAACAGAACCACCATTCAGCACAGCAATACCATTACTGGCTATATATGCAAAGGAAAAGAAATCTTTCTAACAAAAAGTCACATACACACATATGTTTATCACAGCACTATTCACAATAGCCAAGGCATGGAATCAATCCAAGGGTCCATCAATGGTGGATTAGGTAAAGAAAATGTGGTATATACACACTATGGAATACTTCACAGTCATAAAGGAGAATAAAACCATGTCCTTTGCAGCGACATAGATGCAGCTGGAGACCATTATCCTAAGTGAATTAATGCAAGAACAGAAAACCAAATACCCTATGTTCTCACTTATAGGTGGGAGCTAAACAATGGGTACTCATGGACATAAAGATGGCAACAACAGACACTGGGGATGACTAGAGTGGGAAGGGAGGGAAGGGGGCAAGGGTTGAAAAACTAACTATTGGGTACTAAGCTCAGTACCTGGGTGATAGGATCAATCTTACCCCAAACCTCAACATCACACAATATACCCAGGGAACAAGCATGCACATGTACCACTATATCTAAAATAAAAGTTGAAATTATTTAACAAAAAAGTCAAAATATGTGCTAAACAAAACAAAAAAGAAATCAGAGGCAGATATTTGGTATCAAAAATTAGAGTGGAAATATAAAATTCTGAACAACCAGTGATTATATTCCCTTCATTAAATAAAAAATAAATACTTAACTCCACCTTTCTGTATACTTCCAGTGTCACAGAGTCACTATTTGTCTTTGCCACTGAACTCCAAGATATGTTGAAGTCCTAATCCCCAGTACCTCAGAATGTAACCTTATTTGGAAATAAGATTCTTAGGCCGGGCGTAGTGGCTTGTGCCTGTAATCCCAGCACTTTCAGAGGCCAAGGCACCTAAGGTCAGGAGTTCAAGATCAGCCTGATCAACATGGTGAAACCCTGTCTCTCCTAAAAATGCATAAATTAGCTGGACCTGGTGGCACATGCCTGTAATCTCAGCTACTCAGGAGGCTGAGACAGGAGAATCACTCGAAACCACGAGGCAGAGGTGCAGTGAGCCAAGATCGTGCCAGTTTACTCCAGCCTGGGTGACAGAGCAAGACTCTGTCTCAAAAATAAATAAATAAATAAATAATAGAAGGCTCTTGTAAATGTAATTAGGTAAGATGTGGTTATGTTATACTTGGGTAGGGTGGGCCTATAATATAATTTGACTGGTATGTTTATAAGCAGAAGGGAATTTGGCTGCAGAGACATAGAGACACAAGAAGAAAAACATGTGTCGAAGGAGATAGAGATGGGAGTGATACAGCTGCAAGCCAAGAATGGCCAAGGACTGATGGCCTCTACCAGAAATTAGGAAAAGGCTAAGAAAAATTCTACTGAGTCTCAGAAGGATCATGGCCCTACTGGCACCTTGATTTCCAACTTTTGTGAGACAAGGAATTTGCTTTGTTTAAAGCCACCTACTTTATGGTACTTGGGTATGGCAGCCCTAGAAAACCCACCCAGCCCTTGTGTTTTGTTATAAACTTAAGTGAAAAATCTATCTAATAAACCCCTATTAGAAGATTAACATGGGTGCCAGGAAAAGCTTACCTGCAACGTAGTCACCAAATCCAATAGTTGTTAGAGTGATAACCACAAAATAAATGGCGTCCAGGGCACTCCAGCCTTCTATGTGTTTGAATATGATCGCAGGCAGAGCCACAAAGAGTACACAGCCAAACAGTATAAATATGATTGTTGAGATGATGCGAATCTTGGTCTGACTAACATTCCACTTCTAGGGATGAGAAAGAAAGGTGTGTGTGTGTGTGTGTGTATGTATATACACACACATATGTATATGGGGAGAGAGAGACAAAGAGAGACAGAGAGAAATTATTTGCATACCTGCAAAGTTAACCTATACAATATTATGAGCAAATTAGCAAGTAAGCATGTTATTTTATTTTCTTTTATACTTCTTTGCTTATGAAAATTAAGTATCATCAATAAATCAATCAATGCTAATAATGATGCTACTTTATCCTCACATAGCTTTACAACAGGTAAAATTCTTTTGAAAAGGCAAATTACATTTGCCCTGAGAATGCAATTTTAGATTTCCATCATTATTTGTTTACCTAAAACACTTTTGAAATATTTCTATTCTATAGTCATACATAAAACTGATTGCATGCCAAATACAATCCAGAACCATATGAAAATGGAGACACTGAAACAAGAATTAAGTATTTACAATTGTTCATTGATAAACGTTAATTTCATAAAGTTTTTTTTCTGTCACTTCCATCACTTTTTCCTATCATTAATTTAATTGATTACAGCATGATACTAACAGCTTAACCTCCACAGTTAGATTCCAACATGAATCAGGTGAATTGTTTCCCTGTTCTATGGTACTAAATTGTATAACTAACAAAGCTATACGAATAGCAAGTAAGGATAAGTCTTCAATATCCCTAGGCCATAGCTGTCATCAGAATACCCATTTTTTTAAATCTCCTTCTCCAATAAAAAAGACTCAATAGTGTAATGTATTAAATGGTATATATAACAGTTTATATCCAGCTTTCTATTTGAGGTTAGTTACCATATATTTTAAGTCTGACTGAATCAGTCCTATTTACTGTAAAAAATATAGGTCATAAACTGCACCATATGAAAATCACAGAATGTTAGAGCTTGAGAATTTTTAAAGGCCTATGAAATCACAGAATGGAAAGGGTACATAGACATTCCTCTAGTCAACCATCCTCATCTTACATGTCAGAGTTAAATGAGTTCATGTTTATAAAGATTATAGAATAATACTTGGTACCAAACACTGAACCATGATCACTGGAATGTCATCACCATAACAGCATGGAACTTGTTTGTTTATGCACTGGTGTATATGCAACATAAAAAAATATTACCCAGCATCTAGGAGGCACTCAACAATTTGTTGAATGAATGAATGAAGAATTCAACATTACCATGTTTATGTCGCCAATTTATCCTCTTGATTAACATAAACAGAGAATTATTTTAAATAAAAGTATAATACAAAAAAGAATAAAACTCCAATTTTGGAATAACTATGTGTTATTCTACTTCAACACAATGTTGAACAAAATGTTTGAGATCTAACTTTGATCTTAAATCTGAAACTTGACTAGTGCTAAAACTGGAACTGTAATCCAAATTGAGAAAACAATACTCAATATTTTATTTCATCAGTAGAGTTAAATATAAATATTTTATTGAACTTTGTGTGAAAGTATAAACATTACTAAACAATGAACAAAATTTATTTGCAATAGTGGTGCTAGAAGTAACAAATCCTTTATAATCCCACCTTCTAACAGGAACAGTTACTTTTTCCATAATTTTCTTCCAAGAACTCAAGCTTATAATCTTAAGAGTAGTAGTATTTTTCACTTAAAATTCTAACAAAAGCATTTTCATTTTTTTGTTGACTGTAATACAACTTGAAGATCTCCACATATACTACACCTTTGGTTCTACTAAATTACGTTGTGTAGATACATTTCTATCAATGGCATTACTGAATTAAGTTATATGATCACCTTTATTATGTTTGCTATTTAGACTACATCTTTCCCAAAGGGGCTTTATAAGGGTATCAAAACAAATTTTAAATAATAAAGTACTGTCAGTCTTTTACTACTTATGTTAAAGTTAAATATATATTGCCACCAACCCTCAGAATGATGCCTCCATAGTACCATTATTCAAGTTATACAAATAAGAAAATGTAGATTTGATGGGATAATAACTAGTTTAAGAGAATATAGCTAGGAGACACTACATATGAAATTTAAATCTGGCTGGACACTGTGGCTCAAGCCTGTAATCCCAGCACTTTGGGAGCCCAAGACGGGCAGATCATTTGAGGTCAGGAGTTCAAGACCAGCCTGGCCAACATAGCGAAACCCCATCTCTACTAAAAAATACAAAATTAGCCAGGCATTGTGATGGGTGCCTATAATTCCAGCTACTCAGGAGAATTGCTTGAACCTGGGAGGTGGAGATTGCAGTGAGCCAAGATTGCACCATTGCACCATTGCACTGCAGCATGGGTAACAGAGCAAGACTATCTCAAAAAAAAAAAAAAAAAAAAGAAGTAAAAGAAATTTGAATCTAAGACTTTTGAATTTCTACTTTTTTCTGTTTATACTTTTGGGTTTTTCTCATGCATTAATTTATTCATTCAGATTAAGTATAACCATAATTAAAATACAGTGAGTTACATGCCAATAGAGATACATATAAATTGTTATGGAAACCCTAATAATTGAATGTCTAATTGTATCTGAGGTGACAGAAAAGATGTATTTTTTTAAAAAATCAAACAATAAATATATGTAGTTAAATATCTATCATACTCACAATAAACGTATCTTCCACTTTGGCAATTCCTTTTCCAAATATTGTGCCTAGTTGATCTCCAACTCCAGCCAAGAGGAAACCAAAGAGGGGAATTCCCAGTAAGGCATAGATGATACAAAATATTTTGCCGCCTTCTGTGCGTGGTGAGATGTTTCCAAATCCTTTAAAAAAATTACATTGTTTATAAATGAATATAGTTGTTTAAAACATATGAACTCAAGATTGATTCAGAAACTCCCAAATATTGCATGATATCAATAATTGATTTTGACTAGTTAAGAATCTGCTTGTATTACATACTATTTTAATATGTTCTAATACAAGATATTCTAAGCAAATATTTCAAAATATACAAAGTACAGTTAATATTCCAACTAAACTTTGAGATGATGAAAACTGAGGTGATAACACATGCAATAATGTTTTCATTATTATTATTCACTATTTTTTCAAAATAATATTTTCATTAAACATTTCTTTTTTCTTTCTTTACTTTAAGTTCTGGGATACAATTGCAGAATGTGTAGGTTTGTTACCTAGGTATACGTGTGTGCCATGATGATTTGCTGCACCTCTCAACCCATCATCTAGGTTTTAAGCCCTGCATACTCTTCCTCCCCTTCCCACCACCCCGACTCATCCCAGTATATGTTGTTCCCCTCTCTGTGTCCATGTGTTCTCACTGTTCAACTCCCACTTATGAGAGAGAACATGTGGTGTTTGGTTTTCTGTTCCTGTATTAGTTTGCTGAGGAAGATGGCTTCCAGCTTCATCAATGTCCCTGCAAAGGACATGATCTCATTCCTTTTTATGGCTGCATAGTATTCCATGGTGTATATGTACCACATTTTCTTTATCCAGTCTATCATTGATGGGGATGTGGATTGGTTCCATGACTTTGATACTGTAAATAGTGCTGCAATAAACGTATGTGTGCAAGTGTCTTTATAGTAGAATGATTTACAATCCTTTGGCTATATACCCAGTAATGGGACGGCTGGGTCAAATGGTATTTCTCGTTCTACATCCTTGAGGAATCACCACACTGTCTTCCACAATGGTTGAACTAATTTACATTTCCACCAACAGTATAAAAGTGTTCCTATTTCTCCACAACCTCTATTATTACTTTACTTTTTAATAATCGCCATTCTGACTAGCGTGAGTTGGTATCTCTGTGCTTTTGATTTGCATTTCTCTAATGATCAGTGATGTTGAGCTTTTTTCATATGTTTGTTGGCTGCATAAATGTCTTCTTTTGAGAAGTGTCTGTTCATATCTTTTGCCCAGTTTTTGATGGTTTTTTTCTTGTAAATGTGTTTAAGTTCCTTGTAGATTCTGGATATTAGACTTTTGTCAGATGGGTAGATTGCAAAAATTTTCTTCCATTCTGTAGGTTGTCTGTTCACTCTGATGATAGTTTCTTTTGCTGTGAAGAAGCTCTTTGGCTTGATTAGACCCCATTTGTCAATGTTGGCTTTGGCTGCAACTGCTTTTGGCACATTAAACTTACTTCTATCTCTTTATTGCTGATAATCCTGCTGACTATAAAGCTTTTGTTATCATTCAGAACACACTGAGAAGACTATATCGCCTTAATTTGAGAGTCTTCAGATATGCTTAAGTTATTTAAAGATGAAAGTTTAGTAGCAACTTTAAAATATTTTATTAAAGTATTTACCAAAAGCAATATCCAAAACGTAAAATTATTAAACTTCTTTAAAGTTTTAAAGATCGTGAAGCCTTTCCAGTTTTGTGCAAGGATATCTACTTGTTACTAGTCAAGTAGCTCAACTTCATTCACTTTTAATGGCAGAAGAACCACACATATATGCTTGGGTTAAAGAATGTACTTCTAGAAGTACACAGAGTACCTCGTTCCAGCAGCAAACCTCTTACTGTCCTTCATATTAAATTAATTTGGAACTTTGATTTTAGTTATCTCTTACTCAAAAATGTGAGCAAATATGTTGGGATTTTTGTTGTTGTTGTTACTTTCCAGTTTAATGACTATTGTAGTCAAAGATTATGGGCTGTGTGATTTTTACTTGTTGGAATCCATTGAGATTTTCCTTGTGGCTTTATTACGGTCAATTTTTGTATTTAATTGTTATTTGAAAAGAATATGAATGTTGTATTTGTTTGATACAAAAAGAACATGGAGTGAGGGTGAGCTAATGTTTAGTCATTTTAACCCATATATTTTTCCCTACAATATTTCCATCTTTCTCTTCCTCCTACTGAGTCAATTCTGTGTTCGTTGCTAGTCAACTCATCTACTGAGAGATTTGTTTTTAATGTATCTAATGTTCAAGAACTTTGACTATTTTTTCCATTAGCCTGTTCTTATGCCATGAAAATAATAATTATATTAATTTCCTTTTCAGTGTTGAACCATGCAGTAACTCAATTCCTTGAGGAAAATCCTACACTTTCTTTACTTAGGACAATTTCTATGAGTAGTTGAGAATTCCTGGTCATATCCTCATACTTGTAAACACAATACAATACTAGATTGGTTAGTATTTGTAGTTGAAATTTATTTTCTAGCCTCAGTGAGAATCATGATTGTTCTGGTAGTATATGGAAGATTCTGGTTCAAGGAGCCCTGGCTGAAGTAGTGCTGGTGAAGGAGGGGAGACTGGAGTCTGGACTTTCAAGCAGGAGTGCATTGTACAGGATTTCTGGGGACAGGTTCTCCTAATTCTCATAGTAACCACCAATGTACAGCCATCTTACTGTTTCTCAGGCCTGCTGCCTGCTCTGGGAATATCTGTAACACAGCTCTGTTTGGAAAATACAGCTTGATTGTGGAGGCAAAGACTGGAGGCAGTACCAAAAAGTTAGGATTAGTAGTTCCACAGAACTTGAAGTAATTTATAGGCTGACTGCCCTTGGACCCATTTCTGCTTTTAATTTTGGTGACTTTATGAAGTTCTCTTGGAAATTTTCATTTTTTGAATCCTCTGTTTTGCTTCTATAGGGGATGTGGGCTCCTCGACTCAAGAAGGGTTCATGGTCCCTCCGCATCTATACGACTCATAACATGCCCAAATCCACTCCTGTTGTGTCAGTCACAATATTTTCCCTGCCCTCGAGCACACTATGGAAATTAAAAAAAAATTTTTTTCTATGCCTCTGTCATCTCAATGCAACTTTTTGGTGATGTGAGGTAAATGCATGTTTTCATAAACAAGGAATTCAATCTCTGAATTTACCAGTCTTTTAAGATGTTAGATATTGATTATCTAACAAAAATTCCACAGGTTTACAATAAGGTAATCACACATCATGTTAAAACCATTTTACGTCAGAGCCTAAAATTAACTGATTGAAAGATATCAGTCAAGACAAAACCTAGCAAGAGTTTAGCAGTATATGATAGACATTCCTGGAACCATCATTCCTTAGTTATGTGACCTTGGGAAAATTATTTCCTCATCTGTTAACAGGACATATTGTTATTACATACTTCATTGAGCTTTAAGTGCTAAAATTAACTGATTGAAGGATATCAGTCAAGACAAAACCTAGTAACAGTTTAGCAGTATATTATAGCCATTCCTGGAACCACCATTCCTTAGTTATGTGACCTTGGGCAAATTATTTCCTCATCTGTTAAAAGGGCATATTGTTACTACACACTTCACTGAGTTTTAAGTACCAAATAAAGTACTATGTGAAAAGTGCTTACTCTATTATACTATATGTGTTCAATATATGTTAGGTATGGTAATAACTCTTATAATCACTATTAATAATAATATTTGTAGAAGCAAAGGTTAGAAGATCAATGTATTTAGCCTCATCAGTATGCAAACTATTTAATAGCCAGGTTAATGCAGTCATGACTATACATTGTTCTTCCACTATGTTGTGAATGTTTTGTCAAATTATGGATGTCATTCTTCATACGGGACATTGGCAAAATAGCATGTTCTATATTAAGCAACTTTTCACATATGAAAGTTGAAGGAATTGGAGGTGTTTGTGCTGAAGAAAAGAAGGCTGAGAGTAGAAAGACACAGGTTAGCTGATTTCAAGTATGTGAATGATTAAAACATGGACAAGGAAACAGACCTATTCTGATGTTTCGAGGCAAAGAACAAAAAGCAATTGGTGCAAGCTATGGAAAGCGAACTCATGCTAAAGTAACTGCAGTCAAAATAGAGTAAATGACTATAAGAGTCAGACAGAAGCAAGATAATCACTTGCAGTGTTTAATACTTTGGACTAATGGTCTTCTGGGATTCCTTATAATACAAAGTTGTTATGAATCAGTGGGCAAATGTACATGCATAATAAGAGTAAGGTTCTCTAATATCTGCTTTAGCCATGGATTGCAATTACTCATTCATACATTCAAAATTTTTTATTAAGCATCTACTATTTGCCAGGCACTTTGCTAAGCACTAGGGGTGCAGCTATGAAGTAGACAGACCTGATCTCTCAAGTTGACAATCCAGTGAGGACACCTGAAAGAGACTGATACAAAAGTGTGATAAGTGTGTGCCACAGAAAGTACAGAATGTTCCTGATGTACAGGATATAAGAGAATGAGACATGCTGCACACAGTAAGTGACCCTGAAGCTGTGATCTGAATCTGAGTAGAAGTTACTCAGGTAGCGTAAATAATGAAATTAAGGCAGAAATAAATAAGTTCTTTGAAACCAATGAGAACAAAGACACAATGTACCAGAATCTCTGGGACACAGCTAAAGCAGTGTATAGAGGGAAGTTTATAGCACTAAATGCCCACAGGAGAAAGTGGGAAAGATCTAAAATCGACACCCTAATATCACAATTAAAAGAACAGAGAAGCAAACGCACACAAATTCAAAAGCAAGCAGAAGATGAGAAAAAACTAAGATCAGAGCAGAACTGAGGGAGATAGAGACAAGAAAACTCTTCAAAAAAATCAATGAATCCAGGAGGTGGTTGTTTGAAAAGATTAACAAAATAGATAGACCACTAGCTAGACTAATAGAAAAGAAAAGAGAGAAGAATCAAATAGACACAATAAAAAATGATAAAGGGGATATCATCACTGATCCCACAGAAATACAAACTACCATCAGAGAATACTATAAACACTTCTACTCAAATACACTAGAAGATCTAGAATAAACGGATAAATACCTGGACACATACACCCTCCCAAGACTAAACCAGGAAAAAATCAAATCCCTGAACAGACCAATAAGAAGTTCTGAAATTGAGGCAGTAATTAATAGCCTACCAACCAAAAAGCCCAGGACCAGACAGATTCATGGCTCAATTTTGCCAGAGGTACAAACAGGAGCTGGTACCTTTCCCTCTGAAACTATTCTGAACAATAGAAAAACAGAGACTCCTCCCTAACTCATTTTATGAGGTCAGCATTATCCTCATACCAAAACCTGGCAGAGACACAACAACGACACAAAACAAATTCAGGCCAATATCCCTGATGAACGTTGATGCAAAAATCCTCAGTAAAATACTGACAAACTGAATCCAGCAGCACATTAAAAAGCTTATCCACCATGATCAAGTCAGTTTCATCCCTGGGATGCAAGGCTGGTTCAACATACACAAATCAATACATGTAATGCATCACATAAACAGAAACAATGACAAAAAAACCACATGATTATTTCAATAAATGCAGAAAAGTCCTTCAATAAAATTTAACTCTCCTTCATGTTAAAAACTCTCAATAAGCTGGGTGCTGATATAACATATCTCAAAATAATAAGAACTATTTATGACAAACCCATAGCCAACATCATACTGTATGGGCAAAAGCTGGAATCATTCCCTTTAAAAACCTGCACAAGACAAGGATGCCCTCTCTCACCGTTCCTATTCAACACAGTATTGGAAGTTCTGGCCAGGGCAATCAGGCAAGAGAAAGAAATAGAGGATATTCAAATAGGAAGAGAGGAAGTCAAATTGTCTCTGTTTGCAGCTCACGTGATTGTATATCTAGAAAACCCCATCGTCTCAGCCCCAAATCTCCTTAAGTTGATAAGTAACTTCAGCAAAGTTTCAGGATATAAAATCAATGTGCAAAAATCACAAGCTTTCCTATACACCAATAATAGACAAACAGAGAGCCAAGTCGTGAGTGAACTCCCGTTCACAATCGCTACAAAAAGACTAAAATACCTAGAAATACAACTTACAATGGGTGTGAAAGACCTCTTCAAGGAGAACTACAAACCACTGTTCAAGGAAATAAAAGAGGACACAAACAAATGGAAAAACATTCCATGCTCATGGATAGGAAGAATCAATATTGTGAAAATGGCCATACTGCCCAAAGTAATTTATAGATTCAATGCTATCCCCATCAAGCTACCATTGACTTTCTTCACTTCACATAATTAGAAAAAAATGACTTTAAATTTCATATGAAACCAAAAAAGAGCCCATATAGCCAAGACAATCCTAATCAAAAAGAACAAAGCTGGAGGTATCACGCTACCTGACTTCAAATTATAGTACAAGTGTATAGTAACCAAAAGAGCATGGTACTGGTACCAAAACAGATATCTATATAGACCAATGGAACAGAACAGAGGCCTCAGAAATAATGCCACACATCTACAACCATCTGATCTTTGACAAACCTGACAAAAACAAGCAATGGGGAAAGGATTCCCTATTTAATAAATAGTGTTGGGAAAACCGGCTAGCCATATGCAGAAAACTGAAACTGGACCCCTTCTTTACACCTTATACAAAAATTAACTCAAGATGGATTAAAGA
>NW_016804690.1:9772417-9847227 GCF_001698545.2 Rhinopithecus bieti
AAAGGATGAATTCATGTCCTTTGCAGGGATATGGATGAAGCTAGAAACCATCATTCTCAGCAAACTAACACAGGAACAGAAAAACAAATACCACACATTCTCACTCATAAGTGGGAGTTGAACAGTGAGAACACATGGACACAGGGAGGGGAACATCACACACCAGGGCCTGTCAGGGGCTGGGGGGCTAAGGGGCTAGGGGCAGGATAGCATTAGGAGAAATACCTAATATAGATGACTGGTTGATGGGTGCAGCAAAACACCATGGCACGTGTATACCTATGTAACAAACCTGCATGTTCTGTACATGTATCCCAGAACTTAAAGTATAATTTAAAAAAAAAAGAGAGAAGGTGAAAGAGCAAGTCCCATAAAAAAAGTTTCCCAGGTAGCAGAAATAAGTAGGGTTCATGATAAGGCTAATTAACAATACATGTAAGGTCTTGGAGGAAAAATCTAAAGGTAATCCAGCATCTTTGAGAAACTGAAAGAATTTCAGATGGTTAGAAAAGAGAGAATGTGAGAGTGGCAGCAGATAAAAGAAGAAAAGAAAACTGAAGCTACATAATGAAGAATCATATCCATGCTCAACAGTTTGGGCTCTATCATGTAGGCTGAATGACTAATGCAAGACTTTTAGATGGATCCTGTTACATGTTTATTCTGGCTGTAAAGAGGAAGATATTTATAGAGGTAAGAATAAAGAAGTGTCAAATCCAGGTCTCGGTATGAGTAATGGATGATCTTGGCAACATTTCTCTGAGATAGACACAATGAAAAATGACCAGGTCTGGGGGAAACCAGGGTAGGATCAAGGAAGGTAAGAAAGATAACAAATTTGGAATAGGTTGATTTTGATATGCCCAGAGGAATAACCAAAGGAGAGATCCACAGAATACGGCATGTGTAAGTCTGAAACCCAAGAGCAACCTGAACAGATCTACAAATTATGGAGTAAACACCCAGGAAGAATGTATAGACTCAGAAGAAAAGACAGCCTACGACAGAATTCCAAAAAACACCAACACTTAAAGTGTAGAGATGGCAAAGAGGGGCCTCAAAGAGACTGGTTATAAAAGAATAAAGGGAAGTGAGTTGTTAGAAAAGTCACAGGAAGAGCAAGTTAAAAAAGAAGTGAATGATGAACATCACCAGCTATTTTTGAAAGGTCGAATAAGATCATCACTGAAGAATGTCTAATGATTTAGCAACAAATTGGGCATCAATGATGTCAGAAGTGGTCATTTCCGTGGAACAGTGAAGGGGAAGCCATACAATAAACCTGTGCTCCTGGAGCCTGTTTTCTTTCTTTTCTGTTTTACCTTTTATTTTCGAAATACCTTTAACTCACAGAAAATTTAGAATTGTTCACAGAACTCCTGTATATGCTTCCTGTACATGTTAATATTTTCCCACTTTGCTTTCTCACTCTCTCCACATCCAGACATTTCCTTTTTCTGAACCATTTTATAGTAAGCTGTAGGCATCATACCATTTTATCCCTTAGTTCTCTGCTGTGTTATTTCTTAAGAAAAACAGGGCTTTCTCTTAAGTAACCAAAGTACAATAATCAAATTTGGGAAAGTTAACACTAATACAGTATTATCATCTAATCTACAGTCTACATTCAAATTCTTCCAACTGTCTTATTAATTTAAGATTATACCTTGTATTTAATTGGCATGTCTGTTTAGTCTCCTTTAATATCCCAGAGTATTTCATAAACCTTCTTTTATCTTTTTTGATTTTTATGCTTTTGAAGAATGGAGGGTAGTTATTTTGTAAAATATTCCTCGATTTAAATCTGTCTGATACTTTCTCACAAATGGGTTTAAGTTACGCATTTGGGGCTGAAATACCACATCCTTCTGAGTGCATCACATCAGGGTATATGATATTAGCTTGTCCTATTAATGATGATACTGACTTTGAGAACTTGGCTAAGGTAGGTCCATAAGGTTTCACTACTGAAAAGTTACTCTTCTCTTCCTTTGCAATTAATAAGTTATTTGTAGGGAAACACTTTAAGAGTATGAGTATGTAAATAATACGTTCCTTAAACTTTTTTGCACTAGTTACAGTATCAGGAAAAAACAAAAATGCAAATAGTGCTAGAAAAGAAAACATGAAGGGAAATAAAACCATAGGATAGTAAATAAGATAATAATCCTTTAAACACTCCTCAACTGTATTACATATATAGCAAGGATATTCTTCTTTAAAAATGTACTTTTCTATTTTAGGTAGTAGAAAAAACCCTATAACCATCCCCCTTCTGTCCGCAGTAGATCTTGCTGGGAGAAAGAAGGAATTAGAGAAGATGCAAGTAAAGTTCTTGTCCACGCAGTGTCTCCTCAATGGAACACAGCTTCAGAAACCTCCACAAGTTGCAAACAATCCAGAAGTTCCTATACGCTCTGCGCAGAGGACAAGGAGAGGTTGAGAACCCTGGAGTACAGGAGGACGCCTAGAGTCAAGATGAAGTATCCACAATGACCGGCACCCCAACACCTAGGAAACTCTGGCAGGACCATGGGCTCTGATGTAAGGAATCTACACACTTAGCTCATTTGTCTCTTATCTGCTCTTATCTACTAATGCCTTGTAATGTTCTATGGCAGAGCAACATGCACAAATAATTCATCAGGGCAAGCATGATAAAGGCCCAGAGAACTTGCATCAAGGTAATTTAAAGAAGAAAAAGACCATCCCAAAGTTTAAGAAGTCAGAAAATGTTCAACTGACCTACTTGGGAGGGTGAACCATTTCTGTACACAATCCAAGAACAGAACTCTAGAATTCAACAACTTCAAACCCATCCTCTATTCTAACATCAATAAACTGAGTACCAAGAACCTGAAGGACTTGCCAAGTCAGCAGGGTGCACTATCTTGACATGGGTTCTCTGATTATCTCAGAGTCCTGCTAAGATCCAACACTGTCCTTTATTGCCTTCTCCAGGTCAATAACTACGTGGCCTGGGGTAGGGCAGGCATCTGAGTTACCCTATTTTATCCAATTCTTTTTTGTTTGTTTTTTGCATAAGATGACAAATGTCTTTAGAGTCATATTCATAAGAAGTAACCTATCTCCAGGAAAGATCAGGGAAAAAATAAATAAAAGATACAACTTTTGGTTTTATTTTTATCCTCACTGTGGCATTGCTAGAAATAGGCTTTACTGTTTTAATAATAAAGACTAGCTGTCAAGAGGACTTAATTTTATCTACCCCACGTAAGTTAAAAGAGCATAAGAAATGAGAACTCCAAGTTTACATCAATCAGTGGCTCAGATTTATCCTGGAGGCCACTATGGAACATCTTCAGGAAACCTGTCAAAGAATATCCTCAGGAAGCCTATAACATGGCCCAAAATCCAAACAGAAGTCTAGATTTTAGGATAGCCAATCTACCTTTCACTGACCACAAAATGGAGACAAGTCCCTTGTGGTATATCTGTACTTCATTTTATTATCTTATGACAGACAACAGGAGACATAAGAGAGGAAGAATGAGGGATCCTAATAGAACACTTCTCTGAATATCCTCTGCTTCACTTTTCAAATATTTCTTTAGCCGCCATTATACTGAACTCTAAGGATGAATCTGTGTCTCGAAGGAGGCATCCCTCACAGAGTGATTACTCCTCATGGCACCAAAAAGGTGATCTAGCAGTTTTTCAACACAAAGAACTTAATTAGAACTCCCCTAAACATTCTCCTGGTGACCCAGTCAGGTGGTTCTTTAGAGAAGGTTTCCTGATGCTTTCTTCCCTCTCTTCCCTGTGTACAACAAAAGTAGACTTCCCTCCACAGATGTACCACAGGTTCAAACCAATGAATACAAGCACTAGTTAAATGATGTGATATTGTTAAAGGATTTATGGGAATCAGATGAAAAATGTCCATTGACTATAAGCAGTAGAGTAGACTGAGCTTTCTAAAATATTAATATTTGTAATTGTCTGGACTCCTGATCCTTTCTCTGGTCAATCAGCAGCATCTTCATTGCCTTAAGTAAAACAGTACTATTACAGCAAGAAGAAAAATGGGCAAAAAAATATTAAATTTTGTTTTAACTCTTAAAGTAAGGTATTCATGCTCCAAATGTTTCCCTTGAGGAAAGTAAAGCTTTCAGTTTATGGCATAATATATGCATGACAAGAGAGTGGAAGGAATGGCAGTCATTCTGGCTTCCAAAGAGCTTGAGGACTAGAGAAGATTGCAGATTAATGAGGCATAATCTTCATGGAGGTGGGGAGGGGGGGCAGTGGCCAGAGGACTGAACCTTGGATCAGGTAGGGAGAATGGGTTTAATACTACAGCTGACTTAGCAGCTGTTTGGGGAGCTCTAATCATGCCCTTTGTGTCAGAAAACTGCTAGGTCACTTCTTTCTGTGCCTTGGGGAGTGGTGGCCCAGTGAGGGATGTCTCCTCTGAGACAGATTCAGCCTTAAAGGTCAGTATAATGGTGGCTAGAGAAATTTTTGAAGGAATTCTGCACGATGACTTGAAATTATATTTAATAGATAGTATGGTTTTGCTCTGCGTCCACACCCAAATCTCACCTCCAATTATATTCCCCAAGTGTCAGAGGAGGGGTCTTGGGGGAGGTGACTGAAACATGGGGGTGGACTTTCCCCTTGCTGTTCTTGTGATAGTAAGTTCTCATGAGATCTGATGGTTTAAAAGTGTGTTGCACTTGCCCCTTTCTCTCTTGCTCTCTCCTGTTGCACCATGGTAAGACGTGCTTGTGTCCCCTTCACCTTCTGCCATGACTGTAAGTATCCTGAGACCTCCCAGTCATGCTTCCTGTTAAGCCTCCATAACTGTGAATCAATTAAACCTCTTTTCTTCATAAATTACCCAGTCTCAGATAGTTCATTATAGCCATGTGAGAATGGACTAATACAGTAGAAATATTTGTACCACAGAAATTGGCAAGCTCTGTAATTTAGATCTTTTTCCCCATCAGCCAGCTAACATTTACCAACACATTACAGAGTCAAATGTACGGGACTGCAGACAGTCTGTGCCAAAGAGCTGGATGGACGCCAAGCCAAGGCCTCTGGAATTTAGATGAGTATATCACACAAAAAGTTAGTATTTCTTTTTCACATCACTTTCAAGGAAAGGCCTTCCATGGACGGCTGTTGTTAAGTTCACTGAAAGTGGTAAGGGTATCATCTAACAGGAGGCCTGCATATGCTGCTCCTGGCTGAACAGTCTCAAGTGAACAGGCATTTTTCTGATCAGAACTTAATAACACCATAAATAAATAAAATTCCCATCAATACTGTGCACTTCATAACTACATACTTATTTGCAACAGTTCATTTTAATATCTATCTTCCCCACTCGAATTCGAGCTCCATGAGTGTAGAGACTGATTGATTACATTTGATATATATATATAATATATATACACACACAGACTACCTATATCTACAAATATTTACACACACATATAGTTTTTTATAATTATAACTCCAGAACTTTGCATGAGTACTTCCTTATTAACTAATGCATAATTGACAATCAATAAATATTCTTGACTGATTGACACGCAAATACAAACACCTCAAGATACTTTAGAGAGCCTGTAAAATACAAGAAAAACTTAGTGAAATACAATGTTTCTTTGTGGGAACTCACTAAAAAATTAAATCTCTTGGCCTGGCATGGTGGTTCATGACTGTAATCCCAGCATTTTGGGAGGCCGAGGCAGGTGGATCGCAAGGTCAAGAGACGGAGACCATCCTGGTCAACATGGTGAAACCTCATCTTTACAAAAATACAAAAATTAGCTGAGTGTGGTGGTGCATGCCTATAGTCCCAGCTACCTGAGAGGCTAAGGCAGGAAAATTGCTTGAATCCAGGAGGGAGAGGTTGCAGTGAGCTGAGATCACGCCACTGCACTCCAGCCTGGTGACAGAGCAAGGCTCAGTCTCAAAATAAATAAATAAATATCTTCCTGAATAAGTAACAAATTTACTATCTTTGCAATCAAAATTCATAGTTTTAAAAAATTATATGATTTAATGAAATTATTCTAAAATCTATCTGGAATAAAATGAATAATAATAGTCAATAAATATTTAAGAGGAACACTAATAGGAGGTAAAGGTTGCTTCCAAATTATAAAGATGTTATCTACAGTTTTAACAATTAAGATTATGAGGCAAATTAATGAATGAAAACAATATAAAGCATAAAAAGGACTCCAGTATGTAAATGAATTTAATATTTGATAAATATGATATTCTAAGTCATTTAAAAGAGTTGA
Organism: Rhinopithecus bieti; assembly: GCF_001698545.2. Taxonomy (NCBI): domain Eukaryota; kingdom Metazoa; phylum Chordata; class Mammalia; order Primates; family Cercopithecidae; genus Rhinopithecus; species Rhinopithecus bieti. The sequence goes on from NW_016804690.1 coordinate 9,778,702, forward strand.
TTATTCACTAAATAGTGATGGGGTAAGTAGTAGTCTATTTCAAAATAAACTATGTCTTTATCTCACATTATACACTAAATATTATCAGAAGGATTAAATCATCAAATATTTAAAAACATGACTGTAAAATATTATGAAAAAAGGACAAGAGAATAATTCTTTAAATATAACGACTAGGTAAGACCCATAAAGAAAGCAAAGGATAAATATGACTACATAAAAATACAACAATGCTGGTACCAAAACAGACATATAGGCCAATGGAACAGAATAGAGACCGCAGAAATAACACCACACATCTACAACCATCTGATCTTCAACAAACCTGACAAAAACAAGCAATGGGAAAAGGATCGCCTATTCAATAGATGGTGCTGGGAAAATTGGCTAGCCATACAGAAAACTGAAACTGGACTCCTTCTTTACACCTTATACAAAAATTAACTCAAGATGGATTAAAGAATTAAATGTAAAACCCAAAACCATAAAAATCCTAGAAGAAAACCTACGCAATACCATTCAGGACATAGGCATGGGCAAAGATTTCAAGACAAAAATGCCAAAATTGACAAATGAGATATAATTAAACTGAAGAGCTTCTACGCAACAAAAGACACAATCAGAACAGGCAACCTACAGAATGGGAGGAAACTTTTGCAATCTACCCATCTGACAAAGGTCTAATATCCAGAATCTAAAATGAACTTAAACAAATTTACAAGGAAAAAAACTACTCCATCAAAAAGTGGGCAAAGACACTTCTCAGAAGAAGATATTTATACAATTAACAAACATATGAAAAAAAGCTCACCATCACTGACCGTTAGAGAAATGCAAATCAAAAGCACAATGAGATACCACCTCATGCCAGCCAGAATGGTGATTATTAAAAAGTCAATAAACAATAGATTCTCGTGAGTCTATGGAGAAATAGGGACATTTATACATGTTGGTGAGAGGGTAAATTAGTTCAACCATTGTGGAAGACAGTCTGGCGATTCCTCAAGGATGTAGAATCATAAATACCATTTGACCCAGCAATTCCATTACTGGGTATATATCCAAAGGATATAAATCATTCTACTATAAAGACACTTGCACACATATGTTTATTGTAGCACTATTTACAATAGCAAAGTCATGGAACCAACCCAAATGCCCAACAATGATAGACTGGAAAAGAAAACGTGGTACATACACACCATAGAAACTACGCAGCCATTAAAAAGGAATGAGATCATGTCCTTTGCAGGAACATAGATGAAGCTGGAAGCCATCATTCTCAGCAAACTAACACGGGAACAAAAAACCAAACACCACATGTTCTTACTCATAAATGGGAGTTGAACAGTGAGAACACATGGACACGGGGAGGGAAACGGCACACATCAGGGCCTATTGGAGGGTGGGGGGTGAGGGGAGGAAATTTTAGATGACAGGTCAACAGATGTAGCAAACCACCATGGCACACGTATACCTATGTAACGAATCTGCACATTCTGCACACGTATCCCGGAACTTAAAGTAAAATTAAAAAAAAAAATTAAATTTTAAAAAAACATGTCAGAGAAAAAAATATATATATAAAGCAATGCTGTATATTGAAAGAAGAACGTAAACAGCATGCTAATTATTTTGCCAAGAGGCAGTAACCAAAGACCCAATTACAGACATCTCTGTAATTGGTCCTACCAGGACTCTTTTTGATCAAAAAACTAAGCTTTCATTTCATTTTCAGGACTGAAGATGGCCCAGATTCATCATGTTTGCACTTGTGATTTGAGATATTCTCCTAATTTAGTCTTCCACCACAGTTATTTAAACCTTGGATCATGACTGAAGAATATACCCAGTTACTGAGAAATTTCAGATACCCATAATGATAAACTGACAAACTCCACATACATATTTGCTTATGTTTACTTGGGATATGTAATGAAAGCCTATCAAACAGCTGACTTTTACAAACAAGTTCACCTCCATTGAAAGATGTCAGGCTAAACTTGTAATAAGCAACACTTTTGGATAATAGCAGCCTTTCTACCCTCTGTATGAGATTTACTGAAATTAAGTCACAGAGTTAAACTGTTTAGACTTGTTGGGTGCAGTTTATATACTCTGGATTGAAGAGTTCTATTTGACTAATAGGCAGTTCCTGAAAATCCTTCATCTCTTAGCCAGCTTCAAATGTGGAGGCAGTAGTTTATTGTTACATTTATTGGCAATAGTAACGATAAAAGCAACAATAAATTAAAATTGCATTGGTATAGACCCTTCTAGAATTAAACACATTTTAAAAAACATGTAAGTAGTTCTGATTAAAAAATGTGGGAGATAGAATTCTATTACACCAATCTCATGGAAAGAAATTTTAGATAAGAATAAAAAGTGCATACTATTATGGTACTGTATCTCTGTATCATAAAGTACTATGCTACACATAAAAACAAATCAAATAACACTACAGCAATCAATGTGATTTCTGTTCAATTAAAAAATTTTCATTGAATACCACTTGCCAATCACCATGCTACATACTGAGGAAACTCAGATGAAGAAAATGCTGATACAAAATTTTCAAAATTAATAGTAAAATCAGCTAAATACACCACCCACTGGCTTTTCCTTATACCATTAATGAAGGCACACAAATAGGCAAATATTTTCTACACTGAAAACCAGGGAAGACAGCATGCATATGAGAAACATTCTCATTAAAACACTGCACTTAAATAGCTGGGACAGTATAACTTTGGGCTCCTGATGACTGTGATCTCTGAAACTCAAGAGCAAGCCAACTAGGAAGTGGAGAGGAAACTGTTTTTGCATTTTTCTACTATCAGTTGTGGTGAATTTTCTGGTAGTTCCATATGTCTCATTTTCTGTACCCCCATCATCATTTATCCCTAAGTTAAGTCTACTCAAATGTTCTATCTACTTAGAGGCCACACGGCTCTCAATATGCAGCATTTACGCACTGACAGTAGAACAAATTCAAGACAAGCCTTGAAATAACTCCATACTGGGACAAAAAATGTTAATGTGTTTTATCAGCGAATTCCTCAAGGACCTAAGCATAAATGAGGAGTGAGGAGTTAAAGGAGCGTGAACAAAAGAGTGGAACAAAAGCCATCCTACTCAACATAAGCCTCTAAACAAAAAGTCCATGAATAAATCAAATGCTTAGAAAGGTAAATACACTCAACACTTAGAAGAAGAATTACTGTAAATGAAAATAATTTCATGGGGTGGTGTGAAGTAATGGACAAGAGTTAAAAAGATGTAGATGTTCAGTAAGTAAGGTAAGCATGGTTAGGCTAAAATTCCTGGGCTCTTATTCCTCACACTACAACATTCCTACACTCCCAGAAATAACCATCACAAATATAATACAAAACAAACAAAAAAAACCTCAACAGCAACAAAGATTTATAAGAATAAATGTAATATGAAAGTACTGTACGAATAAAATTACAAACAAAAGTTACAAAATGAACAACATAAAAGAAGACCTGGAGGAATGAAGAGGTATCAATTTTTATCAAATTTATGCATAAATATAATGCACATTACAATAAATATTTTGGAACTGTTTTCAGTGGAACTTCATGAACTTACATAAAATCATCTAAAAGATTTTTTAAATGGACAAAAAATAATGAAGTGAAAAGATTTGCCCTACATGGTATCAAGATCCACATTAGCAAATAAAAAGTTATATGATTAAGACAATGTGGTATTGGACAGGGTACTGAACGGAGAGAGGCAGACCAATCCAAAAGAATAAAGAGCTCGGAAACAGAACTAAACATATTTGCAGGCATGAGATGCTACCAAAATTAGGAGGATTAACTAACCAATGAATAAGGATGGCCTATTCAGTGAGATTGGAAGGACCTTCAACTATCTATATTGTGTTTTATCCAACAATAACAACAAAACAGCATGAAGCAATGTTAACATCTGATAAAGATAAATGTGCAACGTTTTATTCTCTAAACACTTCTACATATTTGAAATATTAACCAATAGCAAAAAAGAGAGAGAAAAGAATACCTATAAAATATTACATTTACAGATCAAGAAGACATTGGACAATAGTCTGTACTAAGTCTTTCATTTCTTTAAAATTAGAAATATAAAATTATTTTATCATGAAAAGAATATCTATCTCAAAGTATTTAATATCATATTTAATATTAAAGCACAGCTGGATGTATTATCTTAAAATCAGGAAAAATGATAACCATTTTACAACTATTTTTATTATTACTCTGAAAGTTCTAACAGGTATAATGAAAGTAAAGAAATAAGAATATCATTATTTTAAAGAAGGAGACAAATATATTAGTTGTGGGTGGAATTAAATACCTAGTAAATAAAGGAGAATATTGAAAATTGAATGAAGAAAACTGGAAGATGAATAAAGAAACGCCTAGTAAAATAGCTGAACGCATGATTAAAATACGGAAAACAATATCACTATAATATGTTAGCATTATCTCAAATGTACTAAGTGAAATGGAAAACTATTTATTCACGATATTAAGGGAAATATAAAAATTACCTAAAAGTAATCATTGTAAGTTATATGCAAGAACTTTAGAGAACAGCTTGAGCTAGTGTAGAATGGGATGAAATGAAGCAGAAAAGAACAGAATAAGGTCAGGAACACTGCATACTAATTTTTAAATGTATCATTACATTTAAAAACATCACAAACATGTTGCAAATTAAGCAATTATTCAATTAATAGTGATGGAGAAATTGATTACTCTTTCGGAGAGAAAAAATTCACCCTATGTGAAAATAACCAACAGGCAAAATACACATAAGATAACTTAGCAAACTATCACAAGAAGAGAAAACCAAACACCGCATGTTCTCAACTCATAGGTGGGAACTGAACAATGAGATCACGTTGGCCGAGGGAAGGGGAACAAATCACACACTGGGGGCCCTATCATGCGGAGGGGGCGGGGAGGGATTGCATTGGGGAGTTATATCATGATAATAATGATGAATTTGAGGGTGCGACGAGTTGATGGGTGGCAGGCACCCAAGCATGGGCATAAGTATACAGTACAAACCCTGCAGCGTTATGCACATGTACCCCAAATATGAACTAAAGTATAATAAAAAAAAAAAAAGATAACAAATAGGATACAAATAAGTTAACCAAACTAAAATACTTCCCTATTGGTCCCCTCTGATTATGTTACTTTCCTTGCCTCAAATATACATTCTCCCAACCCCATTGCTCTTACCCGGCTCATGCCTAAGAATTATTTTTTGGTTACTTGGGTTAGATATCAATTCTCCAAGAAGCCATCTTTAAGCCCTCAATACATAGTCCCAAGACTAGATCTGAACCCCTCCTGCATACAGAGTTCCCTTTACTAAGACTAATCTTACTAGATCATAATAATTAGTTCTATAATTAGAAGTTCTGTAAGGTCAGGGGCCACGTTTTAGTCATCCTGATAGCCCTGATATCCCCACTGGATATCTAAACAAAACCTAAATGCTTCCTGAAGCTATCTTCCTACAGTCTATGCTTCGTGGTAGCCCTCTCTTCATTCTACTCAGGCAGTCTCTCATCTTAAATGTTGAGGTTTTCAAGGGTGCCTGATAAGGTTTCAGAGTGTGGACATAATTCTCAAACAGCTTTTCAGTGTGGCCTCACTGAAATGGTGGGGTTAAGAAAAATACTACATGAAGATATCCCACTAGTGACTCCTGATTATCTTTCAAAATCTCTTCTGCACATGAGTTTTATCCACAGTTCGTATTTATTGATTTAACTTCTGATTAGCACGTTTCCTTTAAAAAAAATCATACTAGCTTATTTCATGTTCCTCCCTTCAGTAATTCAGAGTTTTGACCGTAGTGAAAGGCTAGCAGACAACTATGGTCATAACTCACTTTGTCTTGCCATTCTTTGTTAGTGACCTTTTTCTTTAACACCTCATGGGTTGTATTACAACACTTTCTTCGTAAAGTATCTTTTCATAGAAGATTGTCTCTTCTCCAGCACCCCCATCCCCATTGACAGATGTGCTGAGGAAGTCTCCTAACTCTGTTCTGGGGAATACCTTAAGCTTTCCCTTCTCCCGAACACTCGTGGGATCTACCACCACCATCTTATTATGTTTAAATAACATAAATTGCCACCACAAGGCCAGAACTCCCGAATCTCACTCATCCTCAGACCACATAAGGCTTTGTAGGCAATGAGGCAGACCTCCTTACCACCACAACCCTTCCATTCTCCTTCCCTGCTTCCTAGCAGTTCCACCGCCACTACCTCAAAGCATTAAAACAGCCTGTCTGTGTTTTTTCTCACACAAATTCATCTCCTAATAACCAACTCTTTCTAAAGCACAGCTTCAGCTTTTATATTCTGTAGTTTCAAAACCCTTAAGTGTTCCAAAATCTCTCAGCACAAATCATCACTCCCTATGTGCCAAGACTCCCTGGTGTGCAATTGCTCTCTACCTTTTAGAAACTTCAGTCATCATTACTCGCTGAAAAAAATAAGCTGAACTTTTCTGATTCCCTCATTTTTATGTTGTTTTCTCCTTGTAGCTGACACAAGGGTGGACCTTCAATTATCGTGCTGAAATCCTGTCTGTCCTTTCCTCCCACCTCACACCACTTTCACACACAGTCATTCCTTACCCTTTCAACCAGCTGTGATCTTGCCTTCTTTCAACATACATAGTGCTTTTCTACCATTAGAGGAACTATGTATTACTCTAACATGCACTCTCATCATTTAGTTATAGGCTTTGTCTCTCTTCTTAATCATAAACTTATTGGGAGCAGAGAATCTCTGGGAATTATTTTTCTTTCCTTTATATATCTTGTATAGGGATTTGCTCAGAGCAGATATTCAAGAAAAAATGCTGAATTGAAAAGAGCGATCTATAGGTTTTTATTAATACAGCATATTTTAATTGAATAGACATGTTCAGATCTAGAGAGTTCTACTGTTCTAATTACTTATGCTGATTTTATTTTATTCTGGACAGGCAAGAAAAGCAAAATTATTGATACATGCATATTGTAAAAAAAAAACAAAAAACCCTTAAAATAATTAATGTATTTTAATTACATTAAAATTAAATTTTAATGTATGCATGTAAATTTTAATGTATGTAGGCATGGTGGGTAGTGCTTATAATCTCAGCACTTTGGGAGGTCGAGGCAGGTGGATCACTTGAGCCCAGGAGTTCAAGACCAGTCTGGGCAACATGGAGAAACCCCATCTTTGAAAAAAACTTAGCCGGGTGTGGTGGTATGCACCTGCAGTCCCAGCAGCTCAAGAGGCTGAGGTGGGAGGATTGCTTGAGCCCATGAAGTTGAAGCTGCAGTGAGCCATGATCACACCACTGCACCTCCAGACTAGGCAACAGAGCAAGACTCTGCCAAAGAAAAAGAAAGAAAAAGAAAATTAAAAAATATTAATAATGAAAATATCATTTGAATACAGAACCATTTAAATTACTTTAGAGGCAGAAAAACAACATTAATAATATAGGGCAAAAGAGTTGAAAGTAGGATGAGAAAAAAGAGCACCATACATTTAGGAGATGTCCTCAATAAGCAACCTAAGAAGAGCAAGCCTTTCAGAAATCAAAGTGAAATGACAATCACATATCGTGTTTTGGTCTGTTTGTTTCTTGTTTTTTGAGACAGAGTCTCACTCTGTTGCCCAGGCTGGAGTGCAATGGTGCAATCTCGGCTCACTGCAACTTCCATTTCGTGGGTTCAAGCGATTCTCCTACCTCAGCCTCCCAAGTAGCTGGGATTATAGGCACCTGCCACCACACTCAGCTAATATTTGTGTTTTTGTTAGTAGAGACTGGGTTTCAGCATGTTGGCCAGGCTGGTCCCGAATTCCTGACCTCAGGTGATCCGCCCACCTCAGCTTTCCAAAGTGCTGGGATTACAGGCATGAGCCACTGTGCCAGGCCACATCTCGTGTTTTTAGAAAAGTGAGTCAAAGCTACTGTTAAGTTAAGGAAAGAGCCTAATCAAACACTGAAGAAGAAATATGGTTCCAGAAAAATATGATTCTAATTATGAAACAATATCTTTGTGAAAAGATCTGTTCATTTTAGAATTTTCACACATTGTACACCGTTCCTCTATAACACTAGTTTTAAACCAAGGATCTGTGGCAAACTCATGTATGGAACTTTAAAAACCCACCTCAGAACAACTAAAGTACTGTCTTCTACTGGGAAGGGAGGATGGTACGTGTGCATTTTAAAATATCTACAGAGGTGATTCTGATTCACGCCCCTGTCATAGATGCAGGGTTTATGGGTCTCAAGCTATATGAGGCTCTGTAGGAAAAAAAGAATAAAAATTAAAAAGAAGACCCATACAAATGAGGAGTCTTAAACTTAACCTTCAGCCTCGAGTTAAATATGCTTCTGTCTCTTTGTACACAGAACAATATTGATTAGATTTATCTCTTCTAAACTGCTATGACATCACTCTATTACTATATTTTCATTATCTATAATAAAATAATTTTCATTACCAATAAAAAGGGTAATTGCGAATATTTCTTGAATGCTCACAATCTCACTGCATATCAGATACCATGCTAATCCCGTCATGTGTACACTTATTTTAACTTGCTCAGCAATCCTATGAGGTTTAAATACAGCTAGTTATCTCCACTCTCTGAATGTGGAAAGTGAGATTTACTGAAGTGAAGTAATGTATACAAAGTCAAACAATTGTTAAATGTTAAAGCTGAGATTTAAACTATTAATTCGCTTGCTTGGAGCAAGTGTTTGAGATCAAGGCTAGAGATACGGGTCCCCAAACTTAGAGTTTTTCTCAGTTGCATAACTACAACATATAAATCTGATTTGGGACATGTCATTCTACAAATATGCACTGTTTTACATTGTCAGACTGGGAAAGTATGTATATATAGGTGCATCAAAACAAATGCATTGATTAAAGTAAGCAAATCAAAGGGATGTTTTGACATTTTGTGTCAACTTTAAATGATCAAACTTCCTCTTGGCCCAGAAACAACTGCTCCTGCAGTTCAAACAGTATTTCACAAGATGGCTCCCTTGCTATTTTTAGTTGCAACTTACATAATAAAATCCTGCATGACAGTTGTAAATTTCAAAATCTGTAGGAAGTCACAGGTTTCTTATGTTACTTTTTGAATGAGTTTCTACCAAACATTTTTTGGTAACAAGATGCATTCATATAACCTAGAACTGCAGCTAAATGTTGAGGGGCTATTCCTTTGCAAAGAAATTTTGCCAATGAACAATAATAATCTACCTGCTGATTGTTTCCAAACTTCCCTAGCTGTTTCCTGAATACATTGGAAATGCATGCTGATCTCATAGTCCTTCTCAGTCTCCACAAGTGTCTCACAATGAGAATATTTAACCATTCCAGATTTCATTTCGAGTGTTTAAAGATATGCATTTTTAAAGTAAAAGTAAAACATGAGCACTAAATGTTGGCCAACTATTTTATCTGAAGCTCAAGCCAATCAAGAGAGAACTGTTCAAGGCATAATAAAATTATATTTCTGTCAATTGTTGTAAATTCATGTGTTATTTAAATACTGATGTTCTGATTTTCCTCATATTCCAAGAGAAGAAAATAATTCTGCAGCATTAAGGAAAATTTTCTTAGCACAAATTTGGAGTAACTTAAGTTTTCCTGTGTATTGAAAGAGATCATAAATCAGGAATCTGAACTTCTATCACAAAGCACTCTCTGGAAATCACACTTTAAAGAGTATTGTTAAAAGACTTTTCCAAGATAATTTGATGTTGTATTCCCGACCAGACTTGGCATCAAACAATAAACCATAAAATCAATAAACAAAACTCTACTATGGCAGTAAACTGATAGAACTATATAATTCCTCTGTCATCAAATTGTCCTAAAGAAATGCATTAGACATAACATATATTTTTTTCATTTTAGAAAGTTGGCTCTTGGTGGACATAAGTAATCTGAAGTGCCAAGAAATCCATGCTGTCTTTGATTCACAATAATTTTTCTCAACTGCAAACAGACTTATTCAAATTTATTTTCAAGTGTACTGAAGGTAACGTAGCATGGCAGCTAAGACTTCAGGCTCTAGAGCCCAGGTGTCTTCATTTGAATCCTAGCTCTGCTACTCTGTCACTCAGAAAGTTACTACACTTCTCTGTGCCTCAGCTTCTCCAAGTATAAAACAGTAATAGGAATACATAATATAACAAACATAAAGAACTTAGCATGAAGCATGCCACATAGTAAGCAGTCCATGAGTATCAGCCAGCTAAAGTCACTTTCACGGCCACCGAGCATAGCTCAGGTACTACCACTGAAGTACAGAATAAGTGTCTGATGTCAATAAAAAATAATGGTGGCAATGATGATGATGCTAATGATGATGGCACTTTCTCTCCTGAAACATATTTCAAGTAAGGAGGGGTTGAGTCAAAATTCTCTTTTCACACTCTTCACTTTGCAGAATATGCAACCATAGAAAACAGCTATTTGATATCCCGCCAAAAAATCTGTGAAATGAAGTGCTCTAAATTACTATTCACCTTTCATTCTCCTAGCCAAGCAGACATTAGCAGCCATCAGAATATTTAATCCTTCATTAGTAAGTGGTATAATAATTTTATGACAGCAAATCCTGTTATTTTGAAGGCATTAACTTTGACATCCCTCATAGAATTGCTCCACAGTATCTTGTTTAAGATGGCCTATTACTTTTTATATTCACAATATAAACCACCATGAACTGAGGTGGGAAAAGCCTCTGAATTTTTTAAGCAAAATCATTAAATGTAAACATAGACACAGCCAATAAAATTCTAACCCCATCACTACACAAAGTGGAAAACTGAGGCCAAAAATATTGAAATATTGGTGGCAATAAGGCAGAATAGATTGCAGAGATAAAACTCAAACTTTTCAAGTACTGACTGTCTATATTGAATATAATTTTACTTGAAATGAGGGTGTAAGGAACTAGCCGTGCCTTGACTATTACCTTGTGGTAGCAATTAAAAACTCATCAACTACTGTCTGTCTCAGACAGGAGAGCGAAAGCAAGCGACAGCCAACCCCCCTGAAAGATGTGTAACTCTACAGATCCTGAATTTGAGTGATGACAGCTGAAGTTGGGTCATTTAGATGAAAGGCTACATCACTAAATCCATTAAGGGGCATCGATTAAACTCAATTTAATGCAATATCCATTACCATTTTAAAAATTCATCTCTGGTATGGGATTCGGCTCCCATGTACACTTTTATTTTGAAAAATACCTTCAAAATAATTTATTTCTGGATCTTAGTTTTCAAAAGGTACACATTAGAAAAAAGGGTATATGTTTACATTTTTAAAAACTATACCCTCAGCATCAAAGAGTAATGCCATTTAGCCTAAATAACATAAAAGGTTTTTCTCACACATGGTAAAGGCAGATATACTTTACTTAATTCAATATTTACAAGTAAACAAAGTGTTGGGAGACACATCAGAGATATAGTCCAGTGTTTTTCATACTGATTTCTTGCAAATTACTTGTGGACAGTAATTTTCCAAAGGTGACAATTTTTACTTGTAGAAAGTATTTTCCAAAGGCAACAATGGCATAGCCTTTCCACTTAGAAAGGCAGAGTCTTAGAATGAAGTCCCTAAACCATTAGGAGGAAAGGTGAACATATATTATCAGTTCACTCAAAATTTATGGTACAGCACAAATACCCTACATTTTTCAAAATATAATTCAATGCAGGTCTGGCTCCCCTGGCCACTAGAGGCAGAGGTCAGAGTTACGAGGTTACAAGTGCCAACACTGCAAGCTAGGCTCTGTAGGCTTAAAACACCACAATGGCATGTACTTGCTGCATGATTAGGCACAGTGTTTAATATCTCAATGCTTCAGTGTACTTATCCAAAAATGTGAATAATGGAAACAACCACCTCATAGGGTTGTTATAAGAATAAAATTTTGTAGTAAATGTAAAGCACTTAAAACCTGGCACATATCACATGCTAAATACTGCTACACAAGAGACCATACAAAAGGCAAGCTTTCCATCTAATGCCATACTTTTCCTGACCTAAGACATTTTAAAACACACTGATACCAAGGCTCACAATGTTCAGGGCAAATCAAAAATGGCCCAGCCAGTGTACAAAGGCAGATCTGTGTGACCTCAAAGTCCTGCCCTCCTACAGAAACAGGCAGCCTTCCCTTGGATACAAAACACTTCCACTTCTGCCTCACCACAGATACACTTACACAGACACACACACTCATAGCACATGCACAAATAGATCCATGTATGTGTTTTATACATGTTAGAAATTCAATTTTTAAAAAAAGGATCCTAGGGCCTGGGAGGCAGAGAAGAAATATGAAAGCCACTGTTCCACATCACACTTCATCCTCACACGTTAGTTCCTTACACACTTTCTCACTTGATCTTGAAGTGAAGTACAAACACAAAAAAGATAATTATGAGAAGCCCTCCCCTTGCTCCAAATGTGGACTCTTAGTGTATTTTCCCCTTTCTGTAATCTCTTCACAGCTATGATGAGTACCTCAGATTACATCCTTTATCCTAAATTTAGTCTATTAGAAAAGCAAATGCTGGAACCCAGGATTTTAGCAAGAAATCAACAAGACAACTTTCAAAGACAACTAAGAAAAGTAACTAGAAAAAAAAATATTTCTTCATTTCCATAACAATTCAGAGCCTACAGAGAGAGAATATGGAAAATTCTATACTCAGCAGAAGAAAGTAGACTGAAATGCACTCATTGGCAACCAATTATAACTATGCTATTCCACTACTGAGCCTGCTCATATTGAATCGAGTAGAAAGAACATTTGAGGCTCCAACTTCACTGTCTGTCCACAAATTAGAAACACAACTCCAAAGTAAAAACAAGTAAAATAAAAACACAGAAAAGAAAGATCACCTTTTAGACTCCATTAAAATTGTTCCTCTCATTCCCTGTCTATTTTGTTGTTCAATTTTTCTCCAAAGCTATATAATTAACACATAACATGCTATATTACTTACTTTCTTATTAAGTTTCTCACAAAAGTATTGTCTATTTTAATATAATACTTCTCGATTCTGTACTCCAACCATGTAGAAGTTGTTCAATGAAAACTCTGTAAATATTTTGTGAGGAAATGAAAGAATGATTCAAAAGAGCATATCTCCAAAAATAGTACACTGCAGGACCAAGAATATGTTTGGAAATCACATCAGGAGATAATAAAACATCATATCTATAAACTAGGAGCCTAAAGCCAACAGAAAATAAATTCGCTGTGATTTAAGACAAAATTAGGAAAAGAGATGGTAAAAAAAATAGATGATTGAAAGGAAACTGAATATGCAATTGCAAAATCTGTATTCAATGTAATTAAGGAGCAGAAGAGAAACAGTACAAACTCAAGTCAGTGATGCGCCTCATAGAAAATAAAAGATTTCCCAGAATTACAGAAAAAAAAAAAGTATTGGAAGAAAGAATTTTAAAAAACAAATGAAATATAGAGAGAACTGAGGATATGAAAGCAATATAAAATTTTCCAGCTTCTTTGAAGATGGAAATGCAGAACCATCAGCATAGAAGAGCTGAAACTATAATATAATAGAAAACTTTCTCTAAAAACAATGAATTAAGTGTGGTAAGTACAAGACTTTTAAAAAATTTCTTAAAAAATGAAAACAGCAGTTAGTTGGAAAATAGATTACTAATAAAAGAAGAAAATCAGGTTAAAATCAAAATTCTCCCTGCAGATGCCAGAAGACAATAGAGAATAATTAATAAAGTTGTGATAGGAAAAGTTGTGATCCCAGAATTTTATACCCAGCCAAATTAGCTTTCATGTGTGAAAGCAAGAGAAAGCCATCTGCAAGTATGAAATATTTATTGCACCTGTGTACCTTCATTTAAGAAAAGTATCTGAGGGCTATATATGTTAATCGTGAGATAAATCTTCAGAATAACAAGATGCAGTAGTGTACTGCATAACATTTGGTCACTGATAGGCCACATACACAACAGTAGTCTCAAAAGATTATAGCAGAGCTGAAAAATTCCTATCATCCAGTGACATCACAGAACAACATATTTCCCACATGTTTCTGGTGATGCTGACATAGAAAATCTATTGTACTTCTCATTGTATAGAAGTACAGCATCTACAGTTATGTACAGTACATAAAACTTGATGATAGAAAATGTTACTATGGTACTGGTTTATGTATTTACTATATTATACTTTTTATTATTATTTTAGATTGTACATCTTCTACTTATAAGAAAAAAGTTAACCATAAAAGGTATTTCAGGAGAAGCTACTGTTATCGTAGGAGATGACAGCTCCATGCATGTTATCAATAAAGACCTTCCAGTGGGAAAAAATATGGAGGTGGAACACAGTGATATTGATGATCCTAACCCTGTGTAGGCCTAGGCTAGTGGGTGTGTTTGTGTCTTGGTTTTTAACAAAAGTATTGAAAAGTTTTAAAAAAATTAATAGAAAAAAGCTTATAGAATAAGGTTGAAAAGAAAATATTTTGTACAGCTGTAAAATGTATTTTAAGTATTATTACAAAAGAATTAAAAGCTCAAAACACTAAAAGTATATAAAGTAAAACTGTTACAGAAAGCTAAAGTTAATTTGTTATTGAAGAGAGAAAAATATTTTTCATAAATTTAGTGTAGCCTAAGTGAATAGTGTTTTTAAAGTCTACAGTTGGCTGGGTGTGGTGGCTCAAGCCTGTAATCCCAGCACTTTGGGAGGCCGAGACGGGCGGATCACAAGTTCAGGAGACCGAGACCATCCTGGCTAACCCGGTGAAACCCCGTCTCTACTAAAAAATACAAAAAACTAGCCAGGCGAGGTGGCGGGCGCCTGTAGTCCCAGCTACTCCGGAGGCTGAGGCAGGAGAATGGCATAAACCTGGGAGGCCGAGCTTGCAGTGAGATGAGATCCGGCCACTGCACTCCAGCCTGGGCGACAGAGCGAGACTCCGACTCAAAAAAAAATAAATTAATTAATTAAAAATAATAATAATAATAAAGTCTACAGTATTGTGTACCAATATCCTCAGCCTTTACAATCACTCACCACTCACTCACTGATCCACGAAAGCAACTTCCAGTTCCACAAGATTCATTTATGGTAAGTGCCCTACACAAGTGTACTATTTTTAAAAAATCTTTTATATCATTTATTTTGTGCATCTTTTCTATGTTTAGGTATGTTTTGATACACAAATACTTACCATTGTCTAACACTTGCCTACAGTACTTAGTACAATAACATGCTATACAGGTCTGTAGCCTCAGAGCAATAGGCTATAGCAGATAGCCTAGGTGTGTAGTAGGTTACACCATCTAGGTTTGTGTGAGTTCACTCCATGTTTGCACAATGAGGAAGTTGCTGACACATTTTTCAGAAAATGTCATTGTCGATAAGGGACACATGACTGTATTTATATGGCACATCACACTGTTTTTCTCACAGTTTAAGTGAGATATATTGGATCTCACATTGGACGATACAACAGTTTAGATGACTGGATCACCTTGCCTAAAGAATGAGTAAACAAAACTTTTTCTTCCCCCTTAGAAAAGTAAAGACAGACAGTGTAACTAGTAGCCACTGTAAATGACAATGGCTTTCTGTATCAGTGAAGTTCTTATTACAATACCTGAGTCATTGTTTATTTTTATGTTTTCATTCTGAAGCCTAATAAGTCAATCAAAGACAGATACTTATGTCTGCAAGCTCAACTTTATAACATCCATAAAGACCAATGATATTGGCATGTCAGATATCTCTAAAAATCAGTGATGATAGTATAATATCAATTAAATCAACTATAGATAGGAAAATCACTGTAAAAGAAACATGGTCCTATCTAATCATTTCTCTTTTATACATTTCTGTATTATTCTATTTTATGTTAATCACATATTACCATATATGAGAAAAGACAAATGTATATACTTTGATGACAAGTCACCTCATAATATTTTAAAATCGGGGAAAAGGCATTAAAAAGTGGTACTGGATTAGCTCACACATATATATGTCATATCATACACATACTACTTTTTTTAACCTCCACTTTCTGGGTTCAAGCAATTCTCCTGCCTCGGCCTCCCAAATAGCTGGGATTGCAGGCATGCACCACCACATCCAGCTAATTTTGTATTTTTAGTAGAGATGGGGTTGCACCACGTTGGTTAGGCAGGTTTCAAACTCCTGATCTCAGGTGATCTGCCCACCTTGGCCTCCCAAAGTGTTGGGATTACAGGTGTGAGCCACCACACCCAGTCATGTATACATTTTTTTAAAAAAATACCCGTTGCAAACAAAAAATGGTCATCAACATGGGATTAACGAAATTATGACCTACGCCTAAAAGGAAAACTATGTAGCTGCTAAAACAATAAAGCAAGTCTTCAACAAATGATTTTTTTAAATTTCATGACCTCTTATTATGTGGAGGTACAAAGGTATAGTGAGCTTCACTTGTATAATAAAGGAATGTATTTATATTAATTATAGACACACACACTTTCACACATACATATCCATACATAAATGATTCCTTGAATGATAAGAAATGGTAATTGTGTTTGACTCTGTAGGGAATGAAACACTGAAGGATCAGCTGCAGGAGGAAGGCTTACCTATCACTCTATATTCTTTACACTGCTTGCTTGTTTCTTATTGCTTAATGATTTATAGACACTCCTTATCAAGTTTTAATAAAAGCATACAGTTTTTATTTTAAGTGAGCAGGCTATTAATTCCTCACTATTTGTATGACCAAAGTTGCCATGTGAAAGAATATGATTTTCTTTCTGCATTGACATAAGCAAAGCACCTATCTTAAATCGCCTTGATTTATAGACACTTCCTAGAGTTTGCATGAATTTTAAAAGATAACTAGCACTGCACAACTTTAGACTTTCAGCAAACATTTATAAAAGTCAACCAGGAAATACTGTAGAAGACAAAGAGTGTATGAGATGTGATTTGCAATCAGGTCTATGCTATTGTTTTTCTATCATTATCCACATCAAGAGTGGCTTTATTGTAACAATCTCCTTTCTATTATCATAAACTCACAATTTCCTTTTTTGAGACAGGGTCTCCCTCTGTTGCCCAGGTTGGAGTGCAGTGGCATGATTATGGCTCACTGTAGCCACCATGCTTGGCTAATTATTTTTTCTTTTGTAGAGACAAGGGTCTTGCCATGTTGCCCAGGCTGGTCTCAAACTCCTGAACTCAGCAATTCTCCCAAAGTGATGGGATTACAAGAGTGAGCTGCTGCACCTGGGCTATAAACCCACAATTTCTATCCCCTGATTTTTTCCTCTAAAAATATAGTGATCCTTTTTTCTGACACTTAGATTTCATTTTCTTGAAATTATTCCCCCAAATTCTGAATTTTTTAAACCAGAATGTCATGGCTTGGGATTGGTAGCACTCTAGTAACATTTTGTATCATATTTACAGAAAACAATTCAGAATCTGCAGGAGGAGAGGAGTACTGAAAATATATGACACTATAACATCACCCAGAGCTAAGCAGTAGAATGAGATTTTCCTATTTTTAGAAATACATTTCCCTGTGGTTTCCTGCTGAGCACTATATACTCAATTTTTGAAGTAGTTATTTTGTCTGCTAGCACCTATATTGGAACATGTTGCTATGTTCTAATACAGTATTTTCTCTTAATTTTTGAAGTAGCACAAAATTGAACTTTTTATCAATCTGTAAATTAAAACAAATTATACAAGCCAATGGTTCTAAACCCTTTTGTGGTTTATGGACCCCTTTGAGAATCTGCTATGTGCTGTGGACCCTCTCTTCAGAACATGATTATAGACTCTTAAAGCTTATCCAGCTGTCTTCCAATGGTTCATAAAAATTGAGTCACAAACCTTATTTCAATCTTCGATGAACAATAGGGAAGAACAGACAAATACAGCAGCTTATTTAAAATTAAGCAATTTTATTTGCATAATAATTAGGTTATTTACCACTGTTAAATACATTATCCTTTGAGTTTCCACAAAGCCCTGTGAGATAGCAAATGCAGTTATTATCATTCATCTATCAGAAAGTCATTGAGACTATTCACCTGAAGGAAGCAAATAACTCAGAAAAGTTCAATGACCTGGTCAAAAGCACAAAGTGAAAAAATATTAGAATCAGGATTCAAATCAGGTCTTCTATTTACAAATCTTATTTTTCCTCACCTTACATTCTTTCCTTTAGTTCAATATTTGGCAATCATTTTCTGTAAAGGAATTGATAGTAAATATTTTCAGCTTTGGAGGCCGTATGGTCTCTGTTGTAAGTATTTGACTCTACCATTATAGCATGAAGGCAGCCAAAGTCAATACAAGACAAATGGGCATGGCTGTGTTCTAATAATTACATAAAACAGGTGGCAGGCTTGATTTTGCTCATGGGTTATAGTTTGCGGACCCTGAATTATCACCTCTACAAAATAAATGACCTAAATCTTTTAACTTATTTTCCTAAATAGTTTGACTGCTTTTGTCATCATGATATTGACCTTGTTAAGTGATCATTGGTACAATACTCTAAATGCTAATGGAATCCCTAAGTAATATCATCAATAACAAGCAAAATCTCTGCCAAAAACCAATGTAAAACTGTTACATATTTTCACTTTTATTTTGAGACAATTTCACTGATGAAACCATCATCTAGGAAGGTCTTTTTGAAACATAATCCCCTTCAGTAACACAATAGGAGTCAATATTACATGGAAAAAAATAAATATTTTTTTGCATTGATAAAGTTAAGAAGACACTGTTTGGAAAAGCAAATTAAAATATAAAATACAGTTTCTTACAATGTTTAATGACTTTGGATATTGAATAACATTAAATAGGTATAAAATTAGTATACGTGTTTACAAAAAGATTATGATAGTCATCACAGCTGTCATCAGATATCCTGGCTCACTTGAGCACCCTTGAAGTTGGTTTGGCCAATGTCATATGAGTGAAAACAATATGTGCATTTGTATAAAGCTTTATCAACCAGTGTTCAATGTGCCTCATCTGCTCCCTAAGCCACAGTGATCATGTAAGAATCTGGAACACCACCTACAGAAGTCTCTTAGCAAGTACAATGAGGAGAACCCTCCTGCCTATCCACACTGGACACTGACTGTAAACAAGAAATAGACTTCTTTTGTAAGGCCACCATGATATGGGAATTGTCACAGAATATATCTTAGCATATCCTAACTACTATAAAAGCATAGATTAAAAAAAATCATTTAAAAAGGTTTATACTAATATTCATTTTTATTATGCTTGGTTAATCAAAAGAAACACCTCAAGATAACATTATATGCTATTTTGAGGCCAGGCATGGTGGCTCACACCTGTAATCCTAGCACTCTGAGAGGCCGACGTGGGTGGACTGCTTGAGTTCAGGAGTTCGAGACCAGCCTGGGCAACATGATGAGATCCTGACTCTACTAAAAATACAAAAAACTAGCTGGACATGGTGGCACACACCTGTAGTCCTAACTACTCAGGAGGTTGAGGGAGGAGAATCACTTGAACCTAGGAGATGGAGGTTGAACTGAACCAGGGTCATGCTACACCTGGGCGACAGAGTGAGACTCTGCCTCCAAAAGAAAAAAAAAAGGTGATAACATTACACACTATTTTGAATGACCACATTTTGAATTATCTACGTATCATTAAAATAACTGGTTGGAAGGCCAGTCATGGTGGCTAACGCCTGTAATCCCAGCACTTTGGGAGGCCAAGGTGGGCAGATCACGAGGTCAAGAGATTGAGACCATCCTGGCCAACATGGTGAAGCCCTGTCTCTACTAAAATACAAAATTAGCTGGGCATGGTGGCACATGCCTGTAGTCCCAGCTACTCAGGAGGCTGAGGCAGGAGAATCGCTTGAACCCAGGAGGCAGAGGTTACAGTGAGCCGAGATTGCGCCACTGCACTCCAGCCTGGTGACAGAGCAAGACTCCATCTCAAAATAAATACATAAATAAAACAAAATAAAATGAAAAATAACTGGTTGGTCATTTCATTAAATCAAAATAAAAATTAACTAGGTGAAGAAATAGTCAAGTGTAACACAGCCCTGTGGGAATGACTGGTTTGGGATTGAATTTTGTACATTCAAACTATGCTAAACAATTCAAAAAAAATTTTTTTTATGTTATAAAAATTAGGGGTATGAATTAAAGCTATACGAAACAATCAATTTTATGTTTTAAATATTAGTGGCAGAAACAAATATGTAAAAAATAATATTGGCTTACATTAATAATAAAACAGTACAAATTAGTCAATAATAAAGTTAGCTTACCCTAAAAATTAGTACAGAGTCATTCAATATACAAACTATTTTCACATATGCAACCTGATTTAGTCTCCACAACTCTTGAGAAATAGTAGCCCCAGTTGACAAATGAGAAAATCAAGAATAATAGAACTGTGATTTGCCCAGATAGACAACCCTAGCTAGTGGCAAAGACAAAACCCTGAACCTAAGTTTTCTGAAGTGAAATCTGATGCTCTTTGTACTATATCACTCCTTTAAAAAAATGTAAAATTATTTTCCTTCTAAGCAGCATAAGCAAAACTAGTCTGTATTAATATGTACAGCACATGATTTTAGTTGTAGCATAATGCTAACTAGGAGGTCATGTGTGCAGTCTTTTTTCCATCAAGTTAAAACGTAGCTTCATAAAGTTGTCTACAGGGACCACTGAAATTATATACTAAAACATGTATACTTTAAACAGAGGCTATTTAGGCTGAATATGACTTATTTCATATTCCTCAAGATAGTATAATTTATAATAAGAAATATATATGGAGGTCTTCATGCCAAGTTCCTGGCACAGAGCCCCCTAAAACCCTTGTAATTTCCAGAGCAAAAGGGTTACTAGGAGGATCTTTCATCCTAATAATTGGTCTTTGATCCTGTTTCTTGACACAGAACTCCTAATTTCTTAGAATTTCCTGGGTGATAGGAGCATCTTTTGTTCTAATGAGGTGACTCTTACTGGGTTCCTGGATAGCTTCAGGATGGGGGCTGGTCACCAGAAAAAAAACAAACCATGACTACAAGTTTGGAACTTTCAGCCGCAACTCAATTCTCCAGAAAGGTGAGAGGAACTGGAGATTGATAATCAACCACACTTAGATGATGAAGCTTTCATAAAAATATCTGAACTATGGGGTTTGGAGAGCTTTGGGGTTGCAGAACACATGGATGCATCCCAGAGAGGTTGTGGAACCTCCCCACCCCTTCCTACATCCCTTTCCCTATGTATATCTTTCATCTGTATCCCTTGTAATATTCTCTGTAATAAGCTGGTAAACGTCAGTAAACTGTTTCCCTGAGTTCTGTGAGCTGCTCCAGATGAAACCCAGAGAGGCTCGAACTTGTGATTGGCATGTGGAGTGGGGACAGTCTTATGGGACTGAGCCCTTCACCTGTGGGATCTGATGCTAATTCCAGGTTGATAGCGTCAGCATTGAATTGAAGTAGAGGAAACCCAGCTGGTGTCCAGTGGAGAATTGCAGAAAAATCCTATACATCTGGTGTCAGAAAAGCCCTGTGTCAAGTGGTAAGAACATAGTTGGAGAAAATAGTTTTTTTTTTTTCTTTTACACTCCTACTTCTCTTTTTTCTTTTCTAGCTGCTTGGCTTTGGCAATTTCACTCTTTGTTAGCATCTTCAATAAGGGATGTTTACGCCTAGAGGGGAGAGGTAGGACACATCAACCAAACTTGGCTGCTTGTTTGCTGTTTTGGCTTTAAAATTAAAGTTGGAAGGGAAAGAAATTTAAGATTAGCAATTAATGTGCATTTTTGGATAACCTGTGGCTTTCAATAGTTCGTAGCATCGCTATTCCTCCCAATGCTCTGTTAGAACCAAGAGTTGGCTGTATGGAATTCCTTTCCATTTGGAATGAGTCACATCAGCATTGTACTTTAGGTGCACACAAACCACAATAGTTAAACATGAACTTCATTTGGCACAGTCACTTTATTTGTAAACATCATGCCATATGCACCCTACCATATAAATAACAATGCCAATTTTCCAAGAGTAAGTAAGATTGCACAAGTCTAAAAAAAAAAAAAAAAAGAATTAGGAAGAAAAACATGCAGCCTAATTACCAGCTGAAAGTAGACAGGCCTGAACAAACGTTGTCACATGCCTTTCTTATCAAACGAAACACCAGAGACACATACAAAAAAAATTTCTGATAATCATCACACCTAGCTTTCATCACATTCAGAGCAATACTTGGATATCTGGTGCTCAGTCAGATGCTCTGCAAAATCTATAATCTAGAATGAACAGCTCTGCATTTCAGAAATCAGGAAGGAGGAATGACAAGAAAAAATAGGTTCTGTATTTATTCAGGGCATGAACTTCATGACTATTTCTTGCTTCCAATTTTTGGATAATTTCAAGACCACAACATTTAACAGTGATTGCTTTTCAGAAAATTAAAATATGCTATTGAAAACTTTTCAAAATTATTCAAGAAGAGGTGAAAGTGTGTTTTGTTTCAGAATACAAGCAATTCCTGACTTGAACTACATTAGAGATATGGGCAACTATGATGCTGGTACCCAATGCCCAACCCTTCTCTTGCTAGAGCTTCTGTTAGATCTATAATATATTGTTATGTTTTCTCCTGTTACTAAAAACAAACAAAAAAACCCCAAACAAAACAAATTATGCCTAACGTCTGGGAAGATTATATCCCTAATGTTCCCAAATCCCTTTTCAGCTAGCGTAGGATTCTGAGTACTAGGTGCTCTTCTTGCCTGATGTAGCATACATATGCAATGAGAAGAGGTGACTAATCTATTTGATTATTGCTTTGGAGTCTACAATAGTATTTATGTAATAATTCAGCTTTATTCCTTATCAAATATACTTTTGCACTCTGCCAACTTAGCTATCATTCATAAGAAATTTTCTCTGAGAAACACATTTTAACTTAGAAAATAAATAAGACTACATGAAGATTTCTGAGTGGCAGGAGCAAATGTCATTAATAATATCCTGATATGTGTTTTGTTTTCATTAATTTAAGTAGATGGAAAGAATAACACAGAATAAAAACCCAAATTTAATTTCAATTTTTGTGTTTCAACTACACAATACCAGAAGTACATATTTTGGAAAATAATCATCTACTTTCACAAGCTTGCATAAAGAAAAATGCAGTGAGATTGTAGAGTAGGAACTGGAAGTCACCTTGCAAAATTCATTGTCTTTTAAGCTGCCTGAGAGAACCTTAACTTTTCTATAAAAATGGAATCCCAAAATCCAATACACAATTCTCTGAGAACATGCAAGGGACTAGTGAAATGCCACAGAGTTATGAGTGTACTAAATTAATAAGTTAGCACCCAACACGCAGAGCTACAATGACATCATCCTTTGAGAAAAGGTTTACCGACAAATTCCACACCACTGCTTCAAGTCCATTCATTTCCAAGTTCAGGCAGTGGCTTCTGTGGTCATAAAGCTGAAGAGAAAACACAATTTTTCCTCATCCTTTCAAGTTGTAGCTTTGTCCCACATCCAACAGAAAGAAAGGTATTAGACTCCCTGCTGAAAACAAGCATAGGCTTTGCAGTTTTCAATATACTTTCTGTATTTCCAAAAGTGACTCCTTTTTATCTGGAATTGCTTGTTAAAATTACTGCAAACTTTTAATTTTCTTCCTGGTGTTTGTTTTGTTTTGTTTTCATAATTACTTAAGCATTATACCAAACTGGAGAAATACAAGTTTGCAGTAAATCTGTGATTGTTATCATAATAGCTTTAGCAATTTAATCTAGGTAAAAGCCAACTGGAAGCCCCAGTGGCAGGTTCAAAATATAGAAACAAAAATACAAACAAAAAATCATAGAAACTATTTAGCCAAATTCAATCTCTACGCTCAAGTGATAGAAAATAAGAGTCATTTGAAAATATGCAAAATATTGCTCTAAGGAAAAATTAAGTTTCCCATTAAGACTTAAGAGAAATGCTTTGGAATCTTAAAGTCACTGTAGACCATAGTGGCCTTCTTATTATTTGCATTCTGACACTCAGATATAATAATCGAGTGATAAGTGTAGGCAACTCCTAATTCTGACATTTCAGTTCACTTTCCACTGGAGAATATTTTATTACTTTAAATATAATTATATTAAACGGTATTAACATATAACAATTAATATATAAGTGTAATTAATATAATTTTATAATTTTTATAAATTGATAAATTATATACATTAATATCCAATATATAATTTATATGAAATAATATATTAAATACTATATACCCATATAACTATATAAATAAAAATACTAAACTAATTATATATTACTATATCATGTAACTCTACCTCGCATATATCACAGTCACAATTGATAACAGTTATATAACTATAAAAATTATAATTTTTACATGCTTTCAAGTAAAAAAAATCTTCTTCTATAGTTTCTTCTAACCTTAAATTGGTCTTGAAATAGAATACAGTTGTCCATACATCATTTTGCCACCTGCCTTTCCCATAGTTTAACTGAGAAGCTTTAAAACACTTAAAATTTAAAACTTAAAATTAAAAGCTAAGCCCTCTAAAGCATTATTCTGAGAGGAGTATATCTCTACCTATAAACTTTTTTTAAGACCACATATCTGTTCACCTTTCACCCTCCTCACTGCTACCTCCTTAGTTCAATCAACATCTTTTCCCATATGGATTAATATATTAACATGTTTGTGAGGTGTTTCCTCCACCCAGTTCTCTGATTCTGTAACAACAACAATTCAATTCAATTCTACAGGAGTCCAGACCTACAGATTAAGAGCTCAGTCCACAGGACAGCTTCCAGGTCAGACACCAGTAGCAAATGGCATGCTGTGCTGCTCACGGTTTCTGCCTGGCCAACTGCAAATTCAGGGGTTCCCAGGACCTCTCCTCAGATTGGTTAACTCCCTAGAAGGATTCACAGAACTCTGGAATGCATTCTCCTTACTAATGCTGGTCTATTATAAAGGATATAATTTAGGAACAGCCAAATGGAAGAGATGCATTCCGGTATGCATAGAAGTAGGGGTACGGAGCTTCTATGTTCCACAGCTTCCCCCAGCATACTACCCTCCCACCACCAGTATTCCCCAACCCAGAAGCTCTCTGAACTCCATTGTTTAGGGGATTTTATGGAGCTTTCATTAAGTAGGCCTGACTGATTAAATAATTGGCCATTGGTGATTAAACTCAACCTCTGGCCATTCTTCCCTCCCCAGAGTCCTGGGAGTGAAGCTGAAGGTTCCAATCTGCTAATCACATGGTTGGTTTCTCTGGCTATTAGCCCCCATCTTGAAGTTATCTAGCAGCCCACCAGTAGTCACCTCATTAGCATAAACTCAGGCATGGCTGAAAGGGGCTTGTTATGAATAACAGAAGACATTCCCATCACTCAGAAAAGCCCAAGGATTCTAGGAGCTCTGGGCCAAGAACCGGGGTCAAAGACCAAATATATTTTTGTATGATGCCACATTTTTCACTGGTCTTCTACTTCAGCTTCTACCTTCTGAATGGCAGCCAGCATCACATCATGCTTGTCTTTGGCTTAAATCTTTCAGTGGCTGCCTACCGAATTTAGAATGTTACCATGACCTATAGAGTCCTACATGATCTTGCTGCCTCTTATCTCACTAACCTCACTTCTTTCCCCTTCTCTCCTTCCTGCAGTCCCCCAGGCACTGCCTCATCTGTATTCCTTGAACATGCCAAAAATCTGTCCCACCCAAATCTTTGCCATTGTTGTGCCCTTTGCCTTCATTAATCTTTCCACTTTTCTTTACATAGCTAATTTATTTTCATCATTCAGGGTTCAGCTTAAATGTCACCTCCTCAGAGAGTTCTTGAATCAGCCTCTTTAGAACACCTCCCACTCCCTGCTCTGGCTCCATCATCTATTCTCTATCATGAGTTTCTTTTGCTACATTTATAGCAATCATTCATGGTCTTGTTTTTAATGTACTGATTGATCATTGGTCTCTTCAATCCCAATTTTTCTAGTCTTGCTGAATTCAAGAAGAAACAAACAAACAAACAAAAAATGGGGCGAGGGGAGAAAGGAACAACTGAAATGAAGCTTCCTAAAATAATACAACATATAAAATCTTGGCCATATTTTACTCCTTTCTCACAAAACAAAAAAACATCAACTAGCACTGTCTATGAGTTACAAGCCTGCTGCCTAAATATTCACTTCACTTTCAATATTTTGACTCCTGTCTCTTCATTCTATTAGTCACCAAGGCCTGTTGATTCTTGTATCCAATTATTCCAACATTTTGTGCTTACTCCTGTCCTTCCACACCAACTCCAATCATCCCAGTCAATACATCCCTCCTTCCCTGGGTCACTGCAATGCCTCCTAACTGCTCTCTCAGACAAGCTGTCAGTATTCGCTAATCCTCTTCCTTACAAATCCCTCTTGTCACTTTTAAACTTTGACTTCACTTTTAATAAAAATTCAGGTTCTATCTTATTACAGTAGATCCTCAAACATGGGATTATTTTCAATGCATTTTTTCCATCTAAAGCAGTCAATATTATTTCCCACTAAAGCAGTCAATATTATTTCCCACTACTTCTTTAAACAAGTCTTCTTTAAACAATTTCTTTAAACAAGTCTACTGCAACACTTGCCTTTCTATCCCCAAAATAAATCCAGCTCATTCCTCTTCTTGGATTTTTGCTTAGTCATGCCACAGACTGTGAGGCTTTTTCCCCTTCCTCAGGCTAAACCAAAACATCTTCGGCCGGGCCCGGTGGCTCACGCCTGTAATCCCAGCACTTTGGGAGGCCGAGGTGGGTAGATCACGAGGTCAGGAGATCGAGACCATCCTGGCTAACATGGTGAAACCCTGTCTCTACTAAAAATACAAAAAATTAGCCAGGCGTGGTGGCGGGCGCCTGTAGTCCCAGCTACTCGGGAGGCTGAGGCAGAAGAATGGTGTGAACTGGGGAGGCAGAGCTTGCAGTGAGCCAAGATCGCGCCACTGCACTCCAGTCTGCGAGACACAGCGAGACTTCTCAAAAAAAAAAAAAGAAACATTTTCTTCAAGGCACAGTTCAAATCCAACTTCCCCACTTAAGACTTTCAGTTCCAGCCCATGTGTTCTTCCCTTTTTCTCAATTCTCATAGCACTGAAACCCCTGTTCTATGTTACATTTGATTATCCAAGACTTATTTTTGTTATTCTGCAGTCATTTCATATGTGTAAATGTTGTCTCCCAAATGAGACTGCAAGCAGGGACTACGTCCTTACTTCCTTTGTAATCCTGGCAGCAGGAGAAGTAGCACAGATCCAGCAGGAGCTTCTTACCTTGACTTACAGATTAAAATGATTCTGATGATGACTCCCGTCAACTCCAAGCAGCCATTCTAGATAACTGGCAATAGCCAAACAGAGCGCACTGTCTCTTACCCCTGGTCTTTTCCACATGAGCTCCCTATGTCTGCAAGCCTCCCTTTCCAACTTTCTTCACCTGGCAAATTCCTAATTCTATCCAGTCAACTGGGACAATGCCTACTAAGGAAAAGGAACCATCCCTCGCCTCTTTCTTACTCACCTACCCACCCAATATCTGTGTAAAGTGCTGCATCACTACATTCCCATTAAATGCTTTTAACTCACAACTCCTGGCACACTGTATTGTAAATGTGTATTTATCCACCCTTCTCCCTGACTGATCTATGTACAACTTAAAGCCAAGGAATTTATTTTTTATCTTTATAGCAACAGAGCGATAGTGTTTTATTATTTGTTGAATTAATATATAGACAAACAAACTGGAAATGAAATATGTTGAAAGGGCTAATAACTTAGCCTCACAGGTATCAATATGGTGTTATGTAATTTCCAATAAGTCATAGTTCAGACCATATAGAATGCCTATTTGTTTTAGCTTCAAAATAATTATTATGCATCCAATATGTATCAGGCATTTGGAGATACAGGCAAGATCCAAATGATAAAAAATCCCTAACTTCATAGAGCTTGCATTTTACTAGGAAAAATCGGCAAGGGACTATGGCTTTTGCTCTGACTGAGTTGGAAACCACAGAAGAGTTCTGAGCAGAAGGTTGCTGCAACGCTGCTGGCATGCGATGATGCTGCTTTAGACAAAAATGGTGGCAACTTGAATGCTGAGCAGTGGTTAAAGCATGAATCTAATATAAAGGCAAAGCCAACAGGACTGGTATATGGAATGGAAGTGGCATATGAGAGAAAAGGAATGGTCAAGAATGGATTTCAGTCTGTACAACTGTGGAATAGACTTTGTGAAGAATTTGGAAGGGTATAACTTTGGAAAGGGTGTTTAGATATATGAAGAGATATTCTAAAATTTGGTCTTAAATTTTAATATTTTATTTTGTATTACACCCCTTGGGCATATTTCCAAGGAATAGTGAGGATTATGTTTGCTTCTTAGAAAAATTGATGAAATTGAACAGAAAATCCTTGGACAACTGTGGCCAGCTCAGCTCCGTGAAGCACTACCTGTACCAGGAACCCTCTAAAAGCCACTGTAATTTATTTTTCAAAACTCTCCCAACTTCTAATGTCATTTTAAAATGTCTTATGCAATGCAGCTATTACTAAAAGTCATAATTTCTATGATTGCTAAAAATCACTTCAAAGCTCACACAGTTATTATCATTAGCAACATTATTAATTATACTTTGAATTTTATGGAATAATGACTTTGATGTCAAATGCACACTTAGGAAAGAGGACAAATTTTTTCTCTTGCCCTAGACCACCATAACCTAGTCCAAGATTAGAGGACATGGTGTTGACCACAAGAGTAAAAGACCATGCAGTAAAAAGTCCTCATATGGGTCACCCAGAATGATTTAATCCACTGAAGACTAAAGCCTGAGATAGAAGAGTAGGATATCTGGGCTGTCAGGCAGCTACCTAAAGAGCCTAAATGATCAGCTACTGTGCTTAATGGCTATAATTTGGAGTAAGGCTGGTAATAATGGTTTATATTTTTTCATGTGTTGAAGTGTATGTCTGCAAAACTTACTGTATTTGGGGATTCAAAAAATGAGACTGTTTATAAACATACAGGGCAACAGTAAGTCTGTATAATGACTGAGTCTCCTGCAAAATAATTTAGTGGTGGTCATGATGAGTTATAACTTAGACTTTTGAATTTTCATTGGCAGAAACAAACCATTCTCACTCAGTCTGTGAGCTTTTATTCTTCTAGACTCTAAGTAGTTTACACAATAAATAGTTATTTCCATAGTAGAAATGGCCAAGATGTCTAAGCCCCAAACTTAACCTGTTATTATGGTTAGAAATCAAGGTTGCCATTCTTCCAGATTTTCACAGCCACACAACTTTTGACCTAGCTGATGGAAATGTAAGAGTAAACATAGTTTCTTGACCTCTCAAAAAAGGCAAAAAATCAGCATGCTAAAGTATGTATTTTGCTGGCATGTGATCCAGTGCAAAGAGGCACTACAGTGGATTCATATAACGACAGAACAGTACAAATACCTGTAAAAGAAAAACTTTTAAGTGAGAGTTCATCCATAAATTTTCCATGTTCTCCTATTTAGTACTTTGATATAATCTGCTGACATGAAAACATCATACATGTCATAATTTATGAATGACATCACAAAAATAAGATTGAAACTTTCAGGACTTCAACTTATCCCAAAGGTATGTGGAAAGAAAGAACTCCCTTTTTTAAATATATTTTCTCACACCTGAAATTCCTTCATAACTATGATGAGTCCATTTCCTTCTCTTTCTTAAAAAATACACTTTAAATGCATCTCTTTCCATTAGCAGGTGGCTTTTCTCATTCTCACAGAATGACAAACATGGCTTTCACTATGAGGTCTGTGTTTAGGTTTCCTGAATAGCTTTTGGGCACTGAATGACAAACTAGCAGAGAGGACATCTACATGTGCCCATTCTGCTACTTTAGAAGATACCAAGCATACGTGTGGGTGAGTTGAAAAAAGAGACCACGTTCCATTATGCAACCCTTTCAACACTATAACAAACAACGCGATTTAAAAAAATCATCAGGGGCCTAAACTTTCATACTTTTTGTAATCCTCACATTTCAGTGTTAAATTTTTATATATTTATGCTACTAGCAAAATATAATGTATAAAAAACAAGCCCTGAAGTAATCATCATAAATGACCATATTAACAGGCACAATCTGTTAAAATGTAGAGTTAAAATTTACAAATTTGAAAAGATGATATCATGTAAGAACTTCCATGAAAAGAATGTTAAAATTATATTCAAATCCTTTTCTGCTACACAAAAAATATCAAAATTCAGGAAAATTAAAACTAATTGTCTAAAGACATAATCATTTTAAGTTGTTTCTTGACATCACTATCATTAGTCAAATGACTGAACTGCACTGCTCCTGTTTCACATGTATTTTAAAGTCAACTCAGTATTCTAAAATAGCAACGAATTCATTTCCATTACTCCTTTGTTTAAACCTTTAAACCCCCTTTTCACAATCAATTTACTATAATCTAGTTTTTCTATCTTAAGTAGATCATTTTGACCAACTATGCAAAAAATTCAAACAAATGGATTTTATCTCACAAACTGTACCAAAACAAAAAACAAAAATAAGTTGTCTCCTACCTATGGTTGTAATAACAGTGCCAGCAAAGAAGAAGGAACTTCCCAAATCCCAGTGACTGATTTGATTGGAGGTGTTTCCTAAAGGTATAATCCCTGCATTTATTGCTGCCACTATTTGCTGCAAGTTTAAAAAGAAATTTATCAGTACACATGAATCACACAGAGGCATCAAACAGCATATTTTCCACCCCAGAAATGACTTGACAAAGAGAATCAACTCTAAGGTTTTGCTTTTCCATTTAAAATGTATAATATAGCTTAAAACTTTATACTGAAGAATTTAATACCACTTAAGTTATAAGAAACGGACATGTGATATCAAGTGAATTGATTGGCATGAAGGTTATAATATTGCACCAACATGCATTCATATTGTCATCCATTAACATATTTAATTGCTTATTTGAATTAACAACTAAATATGACAATGTTCTCTAGTAAGCACCACAGCATAAAAATAGCAGGTTGCAAACTATAGTTACAATTATATATAATAGCTTCATCAGAAAGAAAGTATTTCCAAAGTGCTGCTCATTTCAAATGTTAAATATACGATCCAAGTCTGAGTTGGCTATAACTGTACCAAGCCTATATCAAAAAGAGCTAAGGATGAAAAGGAAAGGCAACAAGACTTCACTTTCAAGCTTGAGGCAGTCCATGTAGATCTAAACTTTTAGAATTTCTACAGATTTTAGTAAATTCTATGACAATGAGAATCACCAAAGCTCTGTAGATGACAATCTGTCAACAATATTACATAGAGACCACTAAGATCTATTGCTGAGAATGTTGAGTAGTACTAAGAGAAAGACAGAAAGATGACATTATAATCCCTTCTTCAATCATCACATGTTGGGAGGTGGGGGTTGGAGGAGGAGAAGCACAAAAGGTAAGACAATATGTTAGGAGAAAATGTATAGTAGAAGACAGACAGATTACAGGGGATGATGTTTCTGTTGGAAATATAGCTTTGGAGATCTTTACTACTTAATTTTCAAATTATGGAATTGGAAGAAACAACATTTGATAAGGAAATTAAAGGCCAAGAGAAGAAAAGTGGTTGGTTTAAGGTTACATAGTTTGCTGGCAAATGGATAAGTACACTCTGAAAATGGGGTATGACTCAAGGAAGTCACTGGCATATGGAAAAGAACAGGTAACCCATAGCTGAAATGTAATATAAAATCTCATTTCAGAACTGTTATGAAACATGTCTGATGTCTTCATCTATGAATTAAAAAGTCAATAGTTCCGTGTAAAATTAATTAAATTGCATTGCTTTTATTTTTTTTAGCAGTGATATATGATCTTTTTTAAAAAAAAAAAATTGGCAATACAA
Organism: Rhinopithecus bieti; assembly: GCF_001698545.2. Classification (NCBI taxonomy): domain Eukaryota; kingdom Metazoa; phylum Chordata; class Mammalia; order Primates; family Cercopithecidae; genus Rhinopithecus; species Rhinopithecus bieti. The sequence goes on from NW_016804690.1 coordinate 9,810,863, forward strand.
AAGGCATAAAGAGGATAATAAAAACTATCCATAATTGCAGAATCCAGAGATAACCACTTTTAATATATTACATTATCTACCCCTGGTAGTTTTATATCCTCTTTTACATAGTTGTATTTTCTACTCTTAGTTAATACTATTCCACATGCAGGTTTTTTTGTCATTACCAAATTTATTTAATCATTGCCCAAGATGTAGATATATATGTTGTTCTAAAATTTGAATTAATATAAAATGTGCTGTTGTGAACATATTTATGTATAAATATTTTCCTATTTCTGAACATTTCCCCAGGAGAGATTGCTAGGAATAAACTTGCCACGTTAAAGATTACGAGTGTTTTCGGTGTGGCGCGGTGGCTCACGCCTGTAATCCCAGCACTTTGGGAGGCCAAGGCGGGCGGATCACGAGGTCAAGAGATCGAGACCATCCTGGCTAACACGGTGAAACTCCGTCTCTACTAAAAATACAAAACAAATTAGCCGGGCTTGATGGCGGGCGCCTGTAGTCCCAGCTACTCGGGAGGCGGAGGCAGGAGAATGGCGTGAACCCGGGAGGTGGAGATTGCAGTGAGCCGAGTTCGCAGCGCTGCACTCCAGCCTGGGCGACAGAGCGAGACTCCGTCGTCAAAAAGCAAAACAAAACAAAACAAAACAAAACAAAAGATTATAAATGTTTTAAAGCATTTGATGTGTAGTAGCAAATAGCTATCTTAGAAGGTTGTTTCAATTTACAACTGCCCCCCCCAACAATTTAGGAATGTTTAGCAATTTTTCTAACATTAATGACATTTATCTTTAATGAAATGATAAAATATATTTCCACTTATATAACCCTTATCATGAATAATACTGAACATGAATTATTCCTTTATCTAATATTAAATGCACACAAGTATATACCTATACACACATATGCACAACACACAGTAAAGCTTGAGTTAGCTAATTCTGTTCATCTGACTCTGTGTTGTAACTATAATATCAGATAAGGCAGGTCTCCCTTCATTATCTTTCTTTTAAATGTTTTTGTAGTTATTGCTCTGCTATTCCTGTATAAACTTTAGAATTTAAATCTTATAAAAATTTTTATTTTCATAGATTTAACATATTTCCATTGAAATTTGTTATTTAACATATTTCCATTGAAATTTTAATGGAAATATGCTAAATACTTCACATACGTTAAATGTTTGAAAATAGATGAAATCTATAAATTAAAAAATAAACATTATTATAATACTCAAACTTCATACCAAGGAAGATGGTATGAATCTCTATTTATTGAGTCTCCTATACTATACTGATTATATATTCCACATAGATCCATAAGGTTAGTCCCAAATATTTCACTTTTTCCACTTTGAATTATAATGGGTTATTGCTGTTTTATATATACATAAATATATATTGCCAATCCTCTGCACCAGCAATTCTCAAAGTTTTTATCTTAAAATAGTTTACAGTCTCAAAAATTAATGAAGATGTCAAAGGTCTTCTGTCTGTGTCGGTTATAACTATTCATATTTCCTGTATTGGTTTGAATTTCTGGTTTTAAAATGTTCATGTAAAATATCAAGAAAGTCAACCTAAGTGATCTATTTCTACAATAAATAATTATGTCTTCTAAAACAAAATACATAGTGAGAAGAGATGCAGTTTTACAATTTTATAAATCTCTTTTAATATCTGGCTTAATAGAAAGATGTATTTTAATGTATTTCTGCTTTCAATCTGTGTTGGAATAGCACATCACATAGCCGCTGGCAGACTTCATTGTAAACTCAGAAAGTGAGAAACATTATGATGTATTTTTTATATTGAAAAGACAAAAACATATTAGTACTATAGAGAAAATATCTTTGGCCAAGTGTGGTGGTTCCTGCCTTTAATCCCAGCACTTTGGGAGAATGAGGCAGGTGAATTACTTGAGCTCAGGAGTTGGAGACTAGCCCGGGCAATACAGTGAAACCCCATCTCTACAAGAAATACAAAAATTAGCTGGTCCTGGTGGCATAGCTACTAGGGAGGCTGAGGTAGGAGAATCATTTAAGCCTGGGAGGTCAAGGGGACAGTGAGCTGTGATCATGCCACAGCTCTCTAGCCTGGGTGACAGAACAAAACCCTGTCTCAAAAAGTAAATAAATAAAATAACTTTGATCTTAACAAACCTCTGAGGGGGCCTTGAGGACCACATTTTGAAAACAACTGTTCTATACTGAACTTGTTATTTTTGTTTGTTTGTTTGATTTCGGTTTTTACCTGGAAAACCAAAGTAAGCAAACTTATCACTTAGAAATAATCGTATTTTATCTCCACATCTTTCAATAGCTATGTATCATTGATTTGCATCTCTTATTGGACTGAACAGTCTTTCCAGAACTAAGTTAAATAAGAATAATGACAGCAGATTCTTTATTTTTGTCACATAAAATCATCAATGGTTTAAGTGTTTAATCATTAAATATATTAGCCGTTGGCAAGAAAATGGCATTTAATTAAATAAAATATGACAACAAGCAAATAAAAAAGACATAAAACTTTAAAAAACTAAAAAAGAATTTGGAAAATATTTTAAGATAGCAATAAACATATAGGAGATGGAACAGAGGTAATAAGTGAAGAAATATAAAATGGTTCCATTTTAGCATAAATCAAATAAAGTTATTAGTTCATATACTCTAATCTAGTGAATTCGTAGGTTATGTAGCTTAAAAATATATATCAAGGCTTCATAAATCTGAAAGAGTTGCTTGTGATAATCATGCTATTATCTAGTTACTCTGGAGGGAATGGCTTCACAGTTAATACACATGGAAATGCCACAGATTCACATGCACAAAAACAATTAGGCACAGGAACAAGGGCGTGTAGGCTTGTAACTCTCAGGAAGAACTAAACATTTCCAGTAAAAATCAGGGAAGGGAAATTTAGACAGATTATAATTGAATCAAAAGTATATTTTTAGATTTTACGTACATTTCTTCAACACGTTCATTTATTCAAAAATATTTAGCAGTTGTAAATGGTACTAAGTGATGGGGAAGCAACAGAAAAGAAGAAACATGCATGGTGTTGTAGATGAGAAAAGATAAGGTAAGCCTTCAGACTCCACCCCCATTAGTTAAAATTATTTTATTGACTATAGCAATTGATTTAAGATAGTCTTCATAACCAGCACTATGATTTTAGCTTATTCTTTTTCTCATCAATAATGAATTACAACATCACCCAGACACTTGGATAAAGTCCACAAATTATTAAAATTCAAAAGAAGCAAATGCAGACCTATAATCAGAAACAGTAGTGTCTGGCAACATGTGGGTTGTAAATAATTATCACAAGAGCTGTAATTATTGAAACAGAGGTTTGAGATAGAGCTAAGGGTATGTCAAATCACTATGAGGATGAGTCTACCATGAGGTCTTTTCTCTAGAATATTCTTGTAAGTCTATTTTGTATTTTTGTGTGCGATGTCTTGGTCAACATCCACAGGAAATTGGATGTCCTTTCCCACTCACTGACGTAGAGCTAAGAATCTCTGAAATTTCAACATCAGTTCAGGTCATCAGAGTACTTTTCCAATGCCTTCATGAGAACTGTTTCTGGGTATGCCACATTATGTGGCTAGAGTAACATAATCACCGAATAGATAATAAAATTTCACTTTTTCATTAAAAGCAACTTTTCTGTACAATCAAGTCATGTTGACAACTTATGAATAAGTTGAATAGTTTAGGTTAAGATAAGCGAAGGTGGAATCCTACGTATTTCATCCTAATACATGATTACCTGAAGTGCTGATTAATAAGAAAGGGCTTCCAAACTTAAAACCTGCCATAGAAACAGTAAAAGATAATCTTCACTGGATTCACATTTAATTTTGCTCCTCAGTTTATAGACAAGCATAGGATGTAAACTAAGGAAAATTAGTTAAATACATGGTTCCACCTAAGAGTGTAGCATTAAACTTAAGAAATAGAGCTCTAGGAGGCTTATACTCATACACATGATAAAGATAATTAGGGAAAATCTTGGTTTCCATGACAATAGTGGCTTTAGAATCAAAGTTCACAGAGTTCTACTGTGAATTTGTGGATTCTTGAATTGTAAATGCTGATGTCGCAATGCCATCTGGCATTTTGGAATTTTATTCAGCTTTAACATCAAACAATGATAAGACACATTTATTTGTAAGTATATGGGACTAGTACAGACTTGGCATTCAAGGAAGTGACTGACAATCATGAAAATGTTTCTGTCAGTCCAATTCCAAGGAACAGCTTTTCGTGTGCTATAAAGTACTAGAATGGCCACGTTTTCATTAAAGAAAAAGATATGGGGAATTTAGCAATTTTGGAAAAGCCTGAAGAATGTATTGCTTTCAGAGTAGGCTATATTGTGGATCTTAAAATACAAATAGCACCAGAAGTTCTGGTTTTACTTAATTTTCCTACACTGAGATGTTTATGTTCATCAGAACAACACAGAATGTTTTGAAAAAATTCCTCCTCTGTTATATCATAATCAGGATTCCATTAAATATGCTGTCACACCTATCATCCTGAAAGTAGAATCACAGTAATAATTTGAACACTTTTAAGTGATAAAAAAATTCTGAACTGCAAGTACAAGGGATTAACACCTAATTAGTTTATACCAATGATGTATGTATAACTGGTTCGATGCCAACTTATTTCAACTGGATATTTAAGATTGTTTCCACTTTTCTCCTTTTTTAAAAGACATAGTTTCCAATAAATTGTACAATGACAAAATCGGTTATATAGTTATACGAACATATATACAGTTACACAGCTCCTCAAACAGTAACAAGTATTGTCTTGCCAAATTTCTGGTAGTTACAATTATAGATCTTTATTTGTGACCCTTTCTTTGGGTGGGAAACCAGTTTCCACCCTGAGAAGAAACTAGTCTTTAGGGAAGGAATCCAATCACACATCCACAACACTGCATCTGACCACTTCAACCCATGTAAGCAAGATTATTTCTAAAAACTTGAAGAATGTGGGATGAGGAAAGTAAAATAATAAATGATGCTCTCATTGCCAAAAGACTTTGTGGGAAGATAATGGTAGGTATCATTAAGACTTATGGTTACACCACAAAAATAATCATCACCCATCAATAATACACAGTCATGTGTGAGTATTGTTGCCAAAGTCTACAGGATCCTCATGCATCTCATTCTTAACCTCTGACTATGTGTCAACATTAAGATTACCTTATTCCAGATGATGTGAACTGTTTTGAATGGTCCTGCTATTAAAACTAGAGAGTATCTCAACATGGCCCTTACTCTCATAGGCTCAGAATTTCACAGACAACACTGGTGGAGCCTAGGCAACCTTGACTGGCATGTCTGAAACAATGAGGAACCACACTGGATTATCCATTTTCTAAGTATGTTTAAAATATACTGGACATATATGTCTGGAATGTTATGTTATTTATGGACATGATTTACACAAGACACTCCTCCTCTAACATCAGTAACATGTGGCAGTCTTAATGATTGGGCTGCTTCTTGGACCATTTTACACATCAAATTAGGTTCCACTAAGGGGCAGCAGGATACCAGACCCATCTTCTTTACCTCTTTGTCCTTTCATGATATTCTGGAAACTAAAGTATGTCATTGGGTTCCTTGCGTGAAATAATATTCCTGTCAAGTGCCGCTAGGACCCTTAATAATCGCACAAGAGAGCAAACAACTTCTTGAAAACCACACTACACTAGCATATTGCTCTTCAAGAATATTCCATGAGCAGTTCTCAGTTAATGCTAACACTAGGCTGAAGCATATAAAATTGCCAATATCTGAGCATTTGGTGCATGCAAAATGGCAATTAAATATGAGCATGCAAAAGAATAGTACTTGTGTTTTGATCAAAAGTGTGTAATGACTTACTAAATTTCACTGCAGTGTGATATTTATTAGTGCAGAATTAACGCTAATTTCCATGAACAGGAAGGACATTGTTACTAGCAAATCAATCGATTAGGCTCTCTTTACAGTTCTACAGTGAAGGATACATATTTATTAAAGGAAAACCCTTTATTACTTAGAATGTCATTCTGAGAAAACATAGACTGATTGTTGAATCCTTATTGGAAATTCAAGTTGTATTCCATTTTTGCACACATCTGAGAAATCCAGAGATACTATTTAGCATTTAAGATAATTAAAATTTATAGAAGTTAATTCATATATCCACGATTTGATATCAAATTTTGTGACTCATTACATGAAACTAGTTTTCTGAAATTCTGTAGTAATATGGACATGGTACTTGGTTTATTTTTTTCTAGGAAAATACAGGCATCTGCCTAAATATAAAATGCAGAAATCACAAAGCTATATTCCACAATTAAATGAAATGTTATAGACTATTGACATATATTAGATTTTCAAAACCTAGCATCAATAATCTTTTTTCTTTTATAAAAATACATTTATGATTTCATATGGAGAAAAAAGATGGAGTAGTACTTTGCATATTTTATACAAAACATAGGAGTTAAATCATACTATATTTAGGGACTGATAAGCATATTTTCAAGGTTCCCCCCCAGTATATTTTGTAAGGAAGATTTTGTAAGAAACAATATGCCATAATGATTTTAATCCATTGTTTTTGTTGGAAAAATTATGAGTCAAAATATATTTATTTCACGAAGATTTTTTAAAATAAAATTTAATTCTTATTACTTAAAAGGGATATTTTTCACAGAAAGCAGTTTCTGCACACCAGACTTTAAGGAAGCACATCTAAAAGTGAATATCTTGCTTACCTTCTCATATATTTCCTTCTATTTGGGGATTATGCAACTGAGTGTCAAAGCTATTTTTAAACAGACTAATGAAGTGTACAGCTTTTCTCTTGCTCTTTTGAAAGTGTAAATTTATTTTCTATTAGTAGAAACAAAAACTTAAAATCCAAAGCAGGGAACAACAGATTTGAGAGCGGATATCACTGAAGGGCCAGAAACCATGAAGCATACTGCTGGGTATTTGGGTTGTCTTTCCTGATCATATCCATTTAGGGAGTTTTTTTAATAATAAAAGTAATATACATATTATCGGACTTTTGGAAAAATAATACTAAAGTAAAAAATCAGTCACCGTTCCTAAAACAGTATTTTGCAACATGCATATATTCATGTTTTAATAGTTGTAACAATAAATCTGCTGAAAACTCTTTTCATATAACAAGCATATTCCAAGGCATTTTGTAGTCTTCAGAGCTATCATTTTTAAGGACTGCAATATCTCACCGAGTAGCTACATTTAACATAGTTTACATAACTATTCCTCTATTATTGAGTAAACCTGTGTAACGTCTAAGGGCAAGTAACCATTAGCTGACTTGTTACAGAGAAGATTTATGTATCAGGCAAGGGCTGAACTGGAAACACTGAAATTCTTTCTTCGAGTCTCAATGAAATGAGCACAGGGGTGTATAGGAAAAAAACATCATGATGAAGACCCTATGCAACTCTAAAGGAGCCAGACTACATATGTGAACACTGAAGCGGCATTTCCCTGGTGTGCATTTTTCCGTAACTCTTCCTAGATTCCATATTATTGTATGGAATAATATTTTACGGGACTATTAATCTTTGTCTATCTTTCCAGCCACCTTATACCCCATCTCAGCATGAGTGGAAGAAAAAGATTAATAATAATAATAATAATAAAGGAAAGCATGAAAAGAGAAGGAGGTAGAAGAAGTCAGAAAGAAACCAAAAGGCAAGGAGAGAGGAAAAAGATCGAGGTTGATTAGTTAGTAAGAAAGACACAGTTCTAGGAGAGTAAGATATTTATCGAGGCAGTTCCTTTAAAAGAGGTTGTCTTTAAAATAGGATTTGAGTAGGCAGGAGACTGAGATCAGGGAGACAGTACCTGAGACAATATTTTTGTACCATGTTGCCCATGTTACACTAACCAACATTTATTTACACACTACTTTCCTAAGGCCTAAATTTCTAAACTGATGAGAAGAAAAGGCTAAAATGTGAAAAGGATGTTTTCTCTGTCAATTACACACATCCATAGGGTTCCTAAGTTTGGAAAATCCGTTGTTTTTTTCCAATAGAATGTCACTAATCTCTGCTCATTTGATTTCCAGTGCATTTAAGCCTATAGTTCCATAATGGATACAAGTTTAAACAAAAGAAAGTGTTTTATACCTATATAAAGGTAATCACAGGGGAAATAATTGTGAAAATTATTCAAGTTTCCACAGAAAGGCAATATTTTATGTAAGTTTTAAAACAAAAGGATTTTTTCCTGTTCTTCCAGAATCATAGTGAGAATTGAAACTAAAATTCATAGTAAGTAAAATATCATAGTGAAGATTGAAAATCTCAAGCTCTGTACACACTACACACACACACACACACCCCTGACAAAGTAACCAGTTAACACAATTTGTATTTGAATAAATCAAACTTCCTACAACCCAAATTAGTCATGAGTAAAGGCACTATACTAAGACATTCCAATAATATCCTGATAGACAGATCCTGTTTCAGGCCCCATAAAATGTGTATTTCTCACTTTGAGTGAGTTGACTCATTGCCATTAATAAGCCTACAAGAAATGTCTGTGCTTTTAGGCTCCAGGTAAAACTTCTTAATATACTGCAGAGGAAGTTTATTAATGACTTGCTAACATTATGCAGAGAAAAGGAAGTCTTGCAAAATTGTTTAATATGTTTGTATTTCTTGGCTCAATGTCACAAAATCAAGACAGCAAAAATAATATATAACTTCCCAAAACATAGTGATTCATACTCATTCTGTCTTAGCTTCTTAGCTTTTTTCCAAGGTTCCCCCGCCTTTCTCAATTACACACCCATACACTCACCAGTTATGGCAAATACTGAATTGGTTGAAATCCATTTTGAGAAACAAGAACCTGATAGAATTTCTTGCCTTTTTTGAGCCAACTGGAATAATGGAGCTACCCTTTGACATCTGTCCAGTAGTTATTACACAAAAATGCAATTAAACCCTTCCCTCAGGCACTTCTTTGGCTGGCATGAGTGTGTCACACCACAACCATCGGTGCTGGAAACGAACTTGGCACCTTTCCTCGTGTTTTCTACATTAGTCACACACGTATGCTGTATTGTTCATCTTCATTCACACTAGGATACTAATCTCAACAATGCTTCAGAGCATAGCACCCTATGAAAGGGAAGATGCTTCAAAATTCTCATAAGCATGAGGCTGGTGAGTCTTCTCTCCACTTCATCTGTCTCCTAACTCCCAAAGTCCAAGATACGTTTATGTTGGTGAAACACGCAGAAAACTTTTAAACCAAGCAGGGAAAGAGAAAAGTAAAAAGTCACAAAAAAGCGACATGCAGTCTCTCGAGGATTCAGAAGAGGCATGGAGGGGAAAGGTTATGGGCATTAGGAGATGACTAAATACACTTGAACCTCACTCACACTTTCATTTTTAATCACTTGCTGTATATCTGTTGGGGCTGTACATCTGTTGGAATTACATGCCTGTAGTCCCAGCATTTTGGGAGGCCAAGTTGGGCAGATCACTTGAGGTCAGGAGTTCAAGACCAGCCTGGTCAACATGGGAAAACCCCATCTTTACTAAAAATACAAAAATTATCTGGGCGTGGTGGTGCACATCTGTAATTCCAGCTAATAAGAAGGCTGAGGCATAAGAATCGCTTGAACCTGGGAGGAGGAAGTTGCAGTGAGCCAAGATCGTGCCATTGCACTCCGGCCTGGCAACAGAACAAGACTTTGTCTCAAAAAATAAAAATAAATAATATCTGTTGGGTATCCTCCCGACAGCTACTTCTCTTTAAACTAACTATTTGAAACAGCAGTGCAAGACCTGAGGGGCTTCACCAGAACCTTGTGAGCATTATGCATATAGTGTTACTTAAGAGGGATCAGATACACACTTATCTTTCACAAAAGCTGAGGCAGAAAGAGGCTAAGTGGGTCACTTGGTCAAAATAAGTAAAATATGCCAAAAGAATAATAAAATAACTTGGCAAGCCAGGTTCAGGTCTTGGGGTTGTATTAATAGTTCAGCTGTATTATAGCTTTGGTTGCCTAGCCTTAGCTATCATTCACAATATTATTTCTGTGTGGAAACACTGAAAGCTCTAAGCAAAAAAAAAATATATTTATAAATGAATTTTTTAAAGAATGAACTCATAAATGTGAACGTTGGTGAACACTTTATTTTATCTACATGGGTATGATGCATTCTAAATAGTCATCAGGTCTTGCCTTATATGTTTATGTCGCATATGGCCTATGTGTCCAGTATAATGCTAACTACTCAAGAATCATTTATAGCATATTCTATGCTTACTGATTTTTTAGTAGACATGAAATCACTATCATGAACTGACAGAATAGAGTATAGTCATCTGTTAAGTGACACGTGACTACACTGTATTCTGTAAGTTTGTGATAGTGAGAAATGTGATAATGAGAAAGGTGTTGTTAAGCAATTTCACCATTTTGTGAACACCATAGAGAGTACTTCCACAAACCTAGATGCGATAGCCTACTACACACCTAGGCTATATGGTGTAGCCTATTGCTCCTAAGCTATAAATCTGTACAGCATGTTTCTGTACTGAATACTTCAGGCAACTGTAAGACAATGGTAAGTATTTGTGTGTCTAAGCATATGGAAACATATGATAGATACAGTAAAAATAGGGTATAAAAGTAAAAAACGGTACACTTACATGACTGGAGCTTGCGGGATAGGAAGTTGTTCTGGGTGAGCCAATGAGTGAGTGGTGAGTGAATGTGAAGGCCTAGGACATCATTGTACACTTAGGGTACACTGAATTTATTTTAAAAATAAAACTAACTTTCTTCAGTAATAAATTGGCCTTAGCTGATTGTAAATTTTCACTTTAAAACTTTTAATTTTGACTCTTGTACTAGCACTTAGCTTAAAACAAAACACATTGTACAGCTGTATAAACATATTTTTTGTTTATATCTTTATTACATAATATTTTAAACTATTTAATTTTTTAACTTTTAAGCACTTTTAAACAAAACTAAGACACAAACAAATTAGCCTAGGCCTACACAAGGTCAGGATTGTCAATACTACCGTCTTCCACCTCTACATCATGTCTCACTGGGTTTATCCCAGGGAACGGAAAGAGAAGACTGAAATATATGTCCAACAAGCAGATTTTCCAAAAGGCTTCTTGAGGGACTGGTGCCTGTCTTGTCCAACTAACAGCATTAACAGGACCCAACATGCTCTAGAAGTCTGGGAACAAAGATGAGCCAAGCAGCATGTGGCAGCTCCAGAGAGAGCAAGAGATTACAAGCCCCTGAAAAAGAAAAGAGTAAATCCCTGTACGTGGTAACTTACATGCACAAGTCCAGAGAATGCACAACTACAAAAAAGATTTGAGACCCACAGAACCTCTAGGCAGGCTGATTAGGGCTGATTGGTGATCAGGTATTTCCCCACATAAATTCAGTCCTTAGAGATTTACAGAGGTGACTCTTTATTTCACATGCATAGGTCTCATCATAAAAGTCACAAAGCACATAAAGAAACAGGGAAACATGGCCCAATTAAAGAACAAACTAAATCTCCACATCTTGATCCTAAAGTAACAGAGGCATATGAATTATCTCATAAAGATTCAAAATAACCATCATAAAGATGTTTAACAAGCTCAGAAAAATAATGTATGAACAAAATAAGAATGTCAACAAGAGACACAAAATATAGACAAGAACCCAACAGAAATTTTGGAGCTGAAGAATACAATAATTTAGTGGGAAAATTTACTAGAGTGGTTCAACAACAGACTTGATCAAGCACAAGAAAAAAAAGAAACAGTGAACTTCAACAAACATCATTTGATAGTATCCAGTTAAAAGATCAACCAGAAAAAAGTAATTTAAAAGAGTAAAGAAAGCCTAGTGACAGAGGATACACCATCAAATGAATGAATATATGCAACAAATAATTGTCACATATAACAGCCCAAAGTTAACATTATACTCAATGGTGGAAAACTGAAGCTTTTCCTTTAAGATCAGGAACAAGACAAGGAGGTCCACTCTCACCATTCATATTCAAATAGTACTGGAAATCCTAGGTAAAGCAACTTCGCAAGAAAAAGAAATAAAATACATCCAAATCAGAAAAGAAGACACGAAATTATCTGTGCTCTCAGATTACATGAAAAGACATGCAGAAAATGTAAGTGCATATTACTAAGTGAAGGAAGCCAATCTTACCAAGCTACATGCTATATAATTCCAACTATATGACATTCTGAAAAAGCAAAATTATGGGGACAGGAACAAGACTGTGGTTGTCAGGATTTAAGGGGTTAGGCAGAGCACAGAGTATTTTTAGGGCAGTGAAACTACTCTTTAGGCTATTGTAATAATGGATGCATGTCATTCTATGTCCAAACCCATAGACTCTACAACACCAAGACTGAGCCTTAATGTAAGCAATTAGGTGGTAATGATGACAATGATGTGACAGTGATGTGTCAATGTAAGTTCATGAGTTGTAACAAATGTGTAACTCTGATGAAGGATGTTGATAATGGAGAAAGCCATGCATGTGTGGGGGCAGGGAGTGTATGGGAAATCACTGCATTTTCTGTTCAATTTTGCCATGAACCTAAAAGTGCTCTAAAAAATAGTATATTAAACTTAAAAAAAAGTTTGGGATTAGAAAATGTTAAAAAATCTAAAAACAAAAGTAAATATTGAAACCATATGATGCTGTCATAAAGACAGGCATATGGACCAATGGAACAGAATCACGAATCCAGAAATAAACCTATGCATATATATAATCAAATGATCTTCAACAAGGGTGTCAAGATTACATAATGAGGAAAGGGCAGTCTTTTCAATAAATAGTTTTGAAAAAATTGGATATACACATCAAAAAGAGGGAAATTGGACCCTTAGCTTACACAATATACAAAAATCAACTCAAGATGGGTTAAAGACTTAAACATAAGCTCTAAAACTATGAAACTACTAGAAGAAAACATAGTGAAAACTCTTCAAGACATTGTTCTAGGCAGAGATTTTATGGCTAAGACCTCAAAAGCACAGGCAACAAAAACAAAAATAGACAAATGAGACTATATTAAACTGAAAAGCTTCTGCACATCAAAAGAAGTAATCAACAGAGTGAAGAAGCAACCTGTTGAATGAGAGAAAATATTTACAAACTATTCATCCAACAAGGGACTCATATCCAGAAAGTTCAAGAAACTCAACCCAACAAACACTAAATAATCCCATTAAAAAATAGGCAAAAGACATAAATAGACATTTCTCAAAAGAAGACATACAAATGGCCAACAGGTATACAAAAAATGCTCAACATCACTACTCATCAGAGAAATGAAAATTAAAACCACAATGAGACATCATCTTACAGAGTTAGAATGGCTATTATTAAAAAGATAAAAAATAACAGATGTTGGCAAGAATATAGCAAAAAGGGAACTCGTATACACTGCTGGTGGAAATGTAACTCAGTACAGCCACTATAGAAAGCAGGATAGAGATTCTCAAAAAGCTAAATAGAACTACCATACAATCCAGTCCAGTACTGGGTATTTACTCAAAAGAAAAGAAATCAATATATCAAAGGGACATATTGTACTGTACTCCCATGTTTATTGCAGCACAATTTTAAATAGCAAAAATATGGAATCAACCTAAGTGCCCAACAATAGATGAATGAATAAAGAAGAGGTATGACACACACACACATACACACACACACACACACGGATACTATTCAACCATGAAAAAGAATTAAATCACGTCATTTGTAGCACCATGGATAGAACTGGAGATTATTACATTCATTAAAATAAGTCAGGTACAGAAACACAAATCTCACATGCTCTCACTTTTACATGAGAGCTAAAAAAAGTCAATCCCATGGAGGTAGAGAGTGGAAAGAAAAACACTAGAGACTAGGAAGGGTGTGCAGGTGGGAGAGAGTTGGGAACTACTACAGCAGGGAAAAAGGAAGGGAGGAGAACAAGGGTTAAAAAACTATTGGGTACTATGCTCCGTATCTGGGAGATGGGATCAGTAACACCCCAAGCCACAGCATCACACAGTATACCCTTGTAACAAATCTGTACATGTACTCCCTGCATCTAAAATAAAAATTGAAATAAATTAATTAATAATAATTTAAAATAAAGGAATTGAAAACAGGACCTTCAAGAAACATGTGCATTTCCATGTTTATTGCAGCATTATTCACACTAGCCAAGAGATGGAAACGTCCATCGATGGATGAATGAAGAAAGAAAATGGGGTATAGACATACAATGGAATATGATCCATCCCTAAATAGGAAGGAAACCCTGTTATATGCTACAACATGGATGAAACTTGATAATACTATGCTAAGTAAACCAGTCACATAAGGACAAATACTGTATATTTCCACTTATATGAGGTATCTCTAAAATGGCCAAACTCATAGAAGCAGAAAACACAGTGCTGGTTGCTAGCGGGTGGAGGAAGGGGAAAAAGGGAGACTTGCTGTTCAGTAGGTATAGGGTTTCAGTCATGCAAGAGGAAAAGTTCTACAGAGATCTGCTGTGCAGATAGTCAACGATACTGATGTGCACACAGTCAACAATAATGTATTATACATTTGTAAATTTGTTAACTGGGTAGAGCTCTTGTTATATGTTTTTTCCCACAACTAAAAAATTTTTAAGTGCCTGATATAAGAGAATAGTTTAAAAGATGGTACATCCATAAAAGGCATACTACAAAGCCTCTAAAAGAGTTCTACAAATCTATATTTAGAGATATGGATAGATGTTCATGATATATTACAAAATGAGATAATCAGGTTATGAAAAAATATGTATAATGAAACACAATTTGTCTAGGAAAAAAATTCATAGACCCTTACAATGCTAGGCACATATTAGGAACTCAATAAATATTTGTTTAATTCATAAAATTTTCATTCATTTATCATACAAAATAATTTTTAAAATTCTAAGTTGTCTCACTTCTCTTTACTAACATGTTTTGTATTTATGATCCAATAATTTGTGAAGTCCTTTCCAAAAATCCATTTATAACCTCACTTGGGCATTTTGGTGATGAGATACTTCATAAAGACACCACCTGCTTTTATTTTCCCCAAGATTCAGGAGGATTTTTCCCTAGTACTAAAATTCTGAGATGTTTCACTAATTCATTCAGCAATGCACAGGAGGCAGCAAGCAGGCACTAGCAAGAGAACAGATGATCAATGCAAAACAGTGAGTCACACCTGCAGGGAGTTTGGGGCAAACTGCTGCTCTGTAGGGCAAAGAAGAAGATATATGGATTACCGACTCAAATAAATGAAAAGTGCTAGAATAGCTAGCTCTGATCCTAGAATAATGATGGTATTTATAAGAGAAAGAAAAAGTAAAAAGGGAACATTAGGAGGAGGAGAGTTTGAAAAACCAGAAGTCATGGATCCAGTGTTTGTTCTATTGCTAACTAGTAATATGCTCTTAGGAAAATGACAAATTGTTCATTTTCTTAGCTCTAACATGACAGAGTTTGAATAGGCAATATCTGTGGTAGATCTCAAGTTCCAAATTCCATGAGTTTATGCCTTTGACTGTTACATGCAATTAATTCAAAATATATTTTGATACAATTTTGCTGATTCTTTCTTATAATTGCCTGTCTTTCAGATGTAGTCACCATTTATGCTGGTTCTTTGCATTTCCTTTTAGACTCAAAAACACTCATCCCAGTTTGGCCTATATATAAGATTAGCTTATTTTTTTCCTCTGCTTCAAGAGAAAGGAATCTCAGTATGTTCCTATTAAGAAGGCTTATCTGAAGCAATTTAATCCTACATCGGGGAAAACGATAGGGAATAAAACAGACACACAGACACACAAGCTGTCTATGGATCAGGAAATAATATGATTGTGAGGTTTTGAATAACGGAGAATAAAGCAGGAGTTATTGTCCCGTCAAAAAATACTTATTTGCATAATAGCACAGTACAGCTGTCCAAGAAAAATATGCCTCAGGAATGATATCATTATTATAAAATAACATCATTTACCATTTTAATTAAGCCAAATTATTTAAAATTACCCTCATGAAATAGATTTTTAGGCCTGCTTAAATCAAGAGCCAAATGTCATTGTCTGATAAAACATCTCCCAGAAATTAAAACTGATGTGAAGCTTTGGAACTCGTTAACCAGAGAGAAAATAGGAAGCCTATATTTATTAAGAATAAAATAATTATACAGTCATTTCTGGTAGGATGTAAGCTGTAACATGCCCAAAATATCAATCTTGTGGAAGATTTTTAATAAAAAATACATTTTAGAGGTGAAATATACATCTTTTATCTCAAAACAGATGTTCGAATTTGTTTTAAGAAAACAGAAATAAAGAGCTCTGCCACACAGAGCCCATGCATAAGAATCATCTAGTATCACCTATGCTCATGAAAATTTATTTTGTTCTTGAGGAATCTCAGACACATTAAATTCAATACCTAGTACCTTCAGAATCCTTAACCAGCCATCTCCTTTCTCCCTATATCGTCCCAGAAGTACACACATTACCTGTCTCATCACCCTAAGCACCTCTTTCTGAAAAGTTCTCTCCTCTCCTACTATCCCAAAACCTGTGTGTTCCCTCTTGGTCCTCATTCTTGAAAATTCTTCATCAAACCAACTTTCCTGAACATTTCTCCAATTAATCTTTCTAAAGGTATTTGATCTAATCCCTCTAACAGGCCACTGCATGACAGTCACATGTTGCTTACATGGGAATATGTTCTGAAAAATGCACCCTTAAGCAATTTCATCCTCGTGTGAACTTCATAGAGTGTACTTCCACAGACCTAGATGGCACAGCCTACTACACACCCAGGCTATATGGTAGAGCCTTCTGCTCCTAGGCTACAAAACTGTACAGCATGTTACTGTACTGAATACTGTAGCCAATTGTAACACATGGTAAGTATTGGTGTGTCTAAACATAGAAAAGATTTTTTAAAAAATAGTGCACCTGCTATATAGCATCTACCATGAATGGAGTTTGCAGGACTGGAAGTTGTTCTGGGAGAATAAGTGAGTGAGGGTGAGTGAATGTGAAGGCCTAGGACATTACTATACACTACTGTAGAATTCATAAACACTATACACCTAGGCTACTAAATCCATTAAAAATACTTTTCTTTCTTCAATAAGAAATTACCCTTAGCTTAATGTAACCTTTTTATTTTGCAAGCTTCTAAATTTTTTTAACATTTTTTTTTTTTTTTTTTTTTTTTTGAGACGGAGTCTCGCTCTGTCGCCCAGGCTGGAGTGCAGTGGCCGGATCTCAGCTCACTGCAAGCTCCGCCTCCTGGGTTTACGCCATTCTCTCACCTCAGCCTCCCGAGTAGCTGGGACTACAGGCGCCCGCCATCTCGCCCGGCTAATTTTTTGTATTTTTTTAGTAGAGACGGGGTTTCACCGTGTTAGCCAGGATGGTCTCGATCTCCTGACCTCGTGATCCGCCCGTCTCGGCCTCCCAAAGTGCTGGGATTACAGGCTTGAGCCACCGCGCCCGGCCTTTTTTTTTTAACATTTTGACTCTTTTGTAATAACACTTAGGTTAAAACAAAAACATTGTACAGCTGTACAAAAAGATTTTCTTTCCTTATATCCTTATTCTATCAGTTTTTTGGTTCTTATTTTTTACTTTTTAAATCAAACAATTTTAATGAAAACTAAGACACAAACACACATATTAGCCTAGGCCTACACAGGGTTAGGATCATCCATATCACTTTCTTCCACCTCCCCATCTTGTCCCACTGGAAGTTTTTCAGGAATAATAGCATGCATGACGCTGTCATCTCCTATGATAACAGCTTTCTTCTGTAATACCTCCTGAAAGACCTGTCTGAGACACTTCTACAGTTAACTTTTTTATATATTAATATGAGGGATCACAATTACCCTCATTTAATCATTACATACTATATACAGGCATCAAAATATCACCTGTACACCCAAAATATGCACAACTACTATATATCAATTTAAAAACTCAAAAAATATTTAACAAAATAAATAAAATAAAATAATGGAAACAGTATAGTATAGTGAATACATAAACCAGTAACATAGTTGTTTATTGTCATTATCTAGTATTAGGTAGTCCATAATTATATGTGCAATACTTTAATATGACTAGCAGTACAGTTTGTTTACACCAGCATCACCGCAAACACTTGAGTAATGCATTGAGATATGACATTTTGATGGCTACGTCATAGGCAATAGGAACTCTTAGCTCCATTATAATCATATTGGGCCACCATCATGCATGCGGAGTCCATCATTGACCAAGAAGTCATAATGTGGCATGAGACTGTATTTGCCTAGCACAATGATGATGCAATTGTCTATTTATTTTGAAATTTTCTATTTGTTCACTTCCCATTGCACCTAAAGCCCAGACCTCTTGTCCTACCATGTCTACCTCCCTCGCCTCATCCCCTACAGCTGTCCTGATCCACCAGTGATGGCCCAATCATATCAGACCTTTTATGGGTCTTAGAACACATTAAGTGTGTTCTAGTCTTTGCATGTGCTGCCTTTTCCTTGAACACTTCCCACCTACGCCCCAAAACCTTTACTTGACTGACTTTCCCTCATCCAAACCTTGGCTAAATGTCATGTCCTCAGAGAAAACTTTTCTCAACAGGGCCCATCTAAAGAAACCCACCTCCCATCTCTATCTCATTAGGCATTGTTTAGTCTTCAGAAGATTAGCACCTTCTGAAATTATCTTGTTCAAGTAGGTATTTGTTATTTGGTCACCCCTCACTAGCATAGCAGCTCCCTGAGAACAAAACTCTCAGTTTAGTTAAATGTTGATTATATCCCATGCATAGAATGATGCCTTTCATAAAACAGAAACATAGAATGGATAAATGAATGAACATGAATTTTAACTATTTCTTGCTTTATATGTGTAGATCATCACACCAACTATCTTAACTCAGGCCTCTATAACAGCTAATATGCTATCTGAGCAAAATAGATAAATGCAAAAATGTTTCTAAGTAGGAATTCAGAAAGAGAATTCAAAATAATCAGTATGTGTCCAAATGTCCAAACAAATTCAGATTCACAAAACTATACTGCAAATCAATTATCCTTTTCTTTTATATGAATGATAAATTATTTTGCCCAATAATTACAAGTAACTTTGTCTTACAAAATTTTACTTAGTAACAACTGGGAATAATTGTCTCCCATGTTTTTGTTATGCATTTGATGGTTTGTCGATGGTTTGCGACAAATGAAAAACAGCAGAAGCCTGCCTCACTTTCTGAGAAGCAGGAGTAAATTGAGTGTTCTGAGAAACCATTTCCTAGTACAATAGGAAACATCAGAACTGCAACCAGCAATGTTTAAATTTCTTTATGGACTGTGATGCCATTAACATTGCAAATTGTTTTTAACTAAAAGAGGCAGAGTCACCAAATTAAGCTTTAAAGTAAAGGTTAACAAGACCTCCATCATATTCACTGGCTTCAGTGCTTAAGAAATACCTAGGTCCCAGGCATGAGAGATACTACTGTATTAAAAAAAAAAAAAAAAGGGGAAAAATGCCTGCCCACCTAAACAAAATTTTTGAGCCTCTCCTATGGCTAATTTTGAGGAAAATAAGACGTTCGCATTTAGTTGCCAATGCCAAAAAAATAAAAATAAAACAATATGTGAACTCTAAATTCATCTAATAACTATGCTTCTCCTTTCTCACCTATTTTGGCCTGCCCTGCTTGGAAATCTGTTTAGGCATCCTGACCACACCGTTACCCTGTTGGGAACACACGTGACACCACAGGCCCATGGTGTAGTGACTCCTGGGTTAACAGGACAAAACCTTACTAAGGAATCCCCTCCACATCTAGAAGATAAATAAGGTACCTCTGCCCTCTAGGTTAACCCCAGAATGTCTACATGGACACAAACCTGTGCCTCTTTATTCACAAATCTCAGAATCTGCTTTCCTGGTACTATTCATAGCACAGTGGTGCAGAAACCACACGACGTTCAAAGAAAAAGAAGTTAGTTTTATTGTATTTGTCACTGAAATCAAATGTTTTCAAATCACACTTTATTGCATATAAATATTAGTGACAGGAAAGGAGAATTCTTTATTTTCCCAATGGGAACATGTCCTGTTTTAGCAGTTCTGAGTTCTTGATGAATTCCCTTCTTCCTCTAAGCAAGTGTTAGCGAAATAATAAGAGCAGATGCATAACTGTAGAAGAGGAACTTTACAATAGCCAATATGTTGAGACCTTAAAAATGGAAAATTTAAGAATTAAAGACTTTTTTCCTTAAAATGTGCTTCACCTTAATCTATGTGGTCATGTGATGGGGTCTACTGAGCTCCGCCTCCCTTTCCTCTGTCCTAACATGTACTGCTTTACTTATTTCCCTAAGCTTTCCTTCACTGCCACATCACCAAAGAATATATTACACATTATACTTCTACAAGCTCCTGGTAAATTTCATTCCTTAGGTACTTCTAAAAAGAATACAAACTTTTTAACTTAGCAGTCTACAAATATCAGCACTTTCACTCAACATTACTGTAGACTGAGGATACACTAACTAGAACTCTCTTATGTATGTATAACAATAAATCCAAAAGAATCCTTAGTTTTCTTATATAAACTCCATTGAATACTATGCAGCCACAAAAAAGAGTGAGATCATGTCCTCTTCAGGGACATGGATGAAGCTAGAGGCCATTATTCTTAGCAAACTAATGCAGGAACAGAAAACCAAATAACGTGTTCTCACTTATAAGTGGGAGCTAAACGATGAGAACACATGGTCATATGGAGAGGAATAACACACACTAGGGCCTATGAGAGGGTGGAAGATAGGCTGAGGGATAGAATCAGGAAAATAACAGGTACTAGGCTTAATACCTGAGCGATAAAATAATCTGTACAACAAACACCCATGACACAAGTTCACCTATGTAACACACCTGCACATGTACCCCGAGCTTAAAATAAAACTTAAATAAATACATGCATACATATATTTTATCCATGAAAGAAAAACAGAAACCCTAGTTTTCTGAGAAACACTTAAAGCAAAACAGAGTGAAATCACATAGAGAATAATATCTTTGAACACACATGCCCTCCTAAGTCATTACAGAGAAAAATAAAACAGCTATGTGCAGAGAAACTACCTCTACCAATCAAATAGCTACTATAAGGTGACAAATTAGGACAGACAGAAAAATCAATTCACAAAATGTAAGTTGTCATGAAAAGGAGATAATCTACAAAGACTAAAAGATAATTGATTCCTCGTACAAATAAGTATGTTTGGCCAGAGATCTAAAAGAAAGAATTTTAACAGTTAAAAAATGTAGATAAAATAAATATATATTTGAAGACATAAGTGTAATGCTAGATATCTGTTCTGTGATGTTTTAATATAAAATTGAAAAGGGAAATATCAAAGAAATATCACCACAATCTTTAACAACGAGAAATATATTCAACGTTTAATTAAATTTTTAAAATCTCACAAGCCAGGGGAAAGAGACACATAAATGAGAGTTGAAGCTCATCCTTGTCATGTGAAAACTAATGGATTTGGGGGAAAATAAGCAGGCTGCCCTTTTCAAATAGTGGTTCCAGTGACTAGAAGAAGGCTCAAGAGTCACTATGACTCTTTGCCTAAAGACATCATTAAACAATGCCAATACCACTAGAGAGATAACAGAATTTTTTTAAAAAAGAGAGAGAAAGAAAACAAAAAGCCATCCATGGTAAATTATGATTCTCCACTTCTGGAATACTGACCACAGTTCTAACTGACACTTATCAAAGTCTTAACTAAGCAGAATGTATGTCTGCAAAAGACAACTCAAATAGGCAAGGGACACTATAACTGCCAAGGAACAGATTGAAAAACAAAACTACTGGGAAGACAAAGACCCAAGATACACATGATCACAGATTATAAAAACAAAGAGTTGAATGATAATTAATTCTAAATGTGATCATATCATCCTATTCACTCACTGGTAAGAATATTACCTAACCTATGTGGATATTTAATAAATGATAAAATAGGCATGAAGGAGACCATTGACCATGCCTATGAGTTCAGAGCAGACTCCAGTTGAATGGCTGAAAGGAGCCACCTTTCATTTCCCAGAAGTCTCTTTTGCAATGTCACAGGTTCTATTCCTCTCTATTTTACTTGTTAAAGGATTGAGCCATTTGGACCAAAGGACCACAAGGAAATACAAACTTGTGTTGCTCATCTTCAAATTCCAAACTTCACTTTAAAAGAATCACACCGTCACTTTCACAATCCCAACCAAGTATCATAAAGGAATTGACACCTTCTAGAAAGTAATCATTAAACTTTATCTGCTACTAACCATTAGAGAAACTTGTCAAAATTAAAGCAACTGTATGAAACCATAAGGAATGAACTCACAAAGGTAGCAGAGGGCAAGAAAATTATATAATTTCACATGATGCCAAAAAAACATTTTTCTTGATTAACATTCACCCCAAAAGGAAGCCATAGCCAATAACAGAAGAGCCATTTAATTTTTTTTTTAAAGGAAAAAAGGAAGGTAAGGATGGGGGAGGGAAGAGAAAGAGAGAGGAAGAGAAGGTATCAGAATGGAAGGGGGCAGGAAGAGGAAGGAAGAAAGAAGCGCACGTCTGTAAGTCCTAACCTGAGAGCAAAACCATGGCTGTCAATTTAAGAACTTTTACTTCTGTACTACCAGATGTGTCTAGAATTTTCTTACATGCCTTTCCAAAGCATTATTTTTACCATAATCATACTTTTAGTCCAGACATTAATATGTCATTGGTTAAATTTTACCATTATCCACCGGCTAAGAGAACTATTCTTGGTACTTGCAGGTATAGATATTTACAAATGCATTTTAGGTAAAAACTTCCTCCTTTACGATTGATCCATTAATTATTCTGCTTGCTGTTCATGTGGAAGCAGGACTGAAAGGCAGATCCCACTCAGATGCTGGCCTTTCTATCACTAAGGATCCAGGTTCCACCCTCAAAAGAACACAAAGCAAAGCACTATTGTTGAAGAAATTTTAAAAATTAGAAAGGTCAAGAGAAGAATCAGCATGTCCTAGGACAACTCTGACAGGCTCCACTTAATGCAGTTTTGAACACTGTGAAATCAGAGGTATCTCAAAAACATCATAAATCTGAGAGGGAAGCTTTCTACGAGAAGGAACTCGATATTTTGGTTTAGCTCCATGTTCCATGTCTTTAAAAATGTGTTGTATCAGTTTGTCTGTGTTGCCTATCAAAATATGTGAATTCAAAATGGTCCATGTCATGAAGATTCTTAGAGCTACTTTTATCACAAACAGCCACTGTGTGAGGTTCCCTACGACCCACCCTGCCCTGCCCCACCAACATGAGGGGACTCATGAGTCAGAACCCCACTGTATGAAGTCCTCTGTGGCAAAGTCCTTGAAGACTATAGTTTTAAACAAGACTTAGAAAGTTCTTTGATGTCTATGAAGAGAAATCATAAATGTTTGAGGTTATGAATACCCCAGTCACCCAGATTTAATCATTGTGCACTGTATGTTTGGATCAAAATATCACATGTACACCATAAATATGTAAAACTATTGTGTATTCATAAAAATTTTTAAAATAAATATTTTTAGTAAGAAAAAAAAATGTTACTAAATCATCCCCTAACAGTGGTGATTGAAAAATGCAGGCAGCAAAATGGCATGCGTACGTGATCCCATAAGTGTAAAATCTTGTGTGGAAAGATGTGCATGCGTGTATGTTCACACACACCCGCCTCGGAATATCCATATATGCTTATAGGTCTAATGAGAGGTTTGCTTTCTTCTTTCTACCTTTGTGTATTACTTGAATTTTGTGCAACAAAAAACTATTACTACTTTGTGAATGCTAGCAAGCAAGAAAAGATAAAAGTCCTATAATCCCACAGGTAGCACATTAATTTAGCATGTCTTTGCAACTATTTCCCCTTGCCTCCCCTCTTGCCTTCCCTGATTTACCTCACCTAGTCATGCCCCAGCATGAGGCATGCCCAGTCACACAGATTTTAGCAAAATATTTTATTTGCCCTTTTGTGTCCTTATAATTGTGCTCAGTTTACCATGAGTAAATGTTCTGCCTTCGCATCTACAGACCTGCTGTATCTTCAGCTGCTCATCTTTGGTAGTACAGCACAGAGCACAAAGACGCCTTAAGCAGTGTTTACTGGGTTTACAATCCAGTAGCAATTTAAAATTAAGGAAGCATGTCCTTGATGCATAGATCATAAATCTGATTTGGTTTGTAGGGTTGGGTAAAACAGGAGCTTGGGGTGAAAAAAACACCACCCAATAGCATCACTTCTAAAGAGGCCATTTGGTACTGTGGAGAGAAGCGTTAGAGCCACCTAAAGAGAAGCTCTGTAATTCTAACATTTGCTGTGCCACTTTCAGCATCTCAAGCTGAAACAGGCAGAGTGGTCTTTGATTAAACAGCATGTGCCTCAATTTACTCATCTGTAAAACAGTGCTCATGAAGAAAAACCTGTTTCCTAACAAAGCAAGACAGAAGATTTATCAAAGTACCTCTAGGATGCAGACTTGAGCTAAATATTTATTGGGTATCTAATATGGCTAGACATGTGTTGCACACATTCCTGTATAACTGTGTAAGAGGAAAGCACTGGAGATGGAGTTATAAAGAAGAATCTGGTTAAGGTGCCATTTGTTTCTTTCTGAACTGCAAGGCACTTAATCTGTCTGTCCCTCGGTTTCTCCATTTTACAAATATGAATTACTACATATGTGCCTAAGGGATGTGAGAATTAAGTAATATAATTTACTTTGAAGTGTAAAATGATATACAAATATATGATAAAAACACACAAACATGGAATATACAACTCTCAGAATTTTAGAGCTATTACTATAATTAATATTGACAGAACTACATTGGTCCAACCTCACTCTAATACTGTCTATTTGACTGAGCTCTACATTTAAGTCTTGTTTTCAGCTTAGACTAAATAAATTTTCTGCCAAAAAATATTTTGAAATATATGAAAATTTACATGCAGAATAATTTCTCTCCTTCTCAAATAACCATCCCATCTATCAAATAATATTCTAGTCATTATTTTAAATTATAGTCCTTTTTAATCACATCAATTTGAGTGATATTTTATTGATATGGCATTTTTCTCATTTTGTATCCAATATTAACTTGTTAATCTTCATATATTCTTCAAAGATAAAATTTTCTGACAGATTACTTTCATGTTTTATAATAAAACCTAATTATCAATAAATAGTACACAAAATGTCTCAATTGCTACTTGATGTAGTTATACAAGAAAAAGTATTTTGCAAGCTAGCATGAACATATGGGCAGAGAGTGAAAGCAAGAATAATTTATTCCTCTAAGAAAGTAGCACGTAGGGGAGTCCTACGAAAATTGGAAATTGACACGGTTTTCTTTAAGACTTCTATATCCCCATTTGGTAGCCCAGTTCCCTCTTGGAACTCTCACCTTTGGAGCACTGACATTTAAGTAGCATCTAGTTAATCTGGTAAAATAATTCAAGCTACTAGGTTAATGTACATCCAAGAAGGTTACACATGGCACTGCTTTAAAGTGCTTTTTTCCAGAGATTAACCCAAAGGACATAAAGTATTTATGGGATGTTTAGATATTTTGCAGGCTATTTTATGTTCCTAAAATCTATAATTAGGTACAAAAGTTTTATGAGAAGAGTAAAACCACTGGTAAGAAAAGAAAGGCTTTTTAGATGCTTTCTGGACAGCATGTTATCTGTCCACAAATTAAAAACAATTGTACTCTTTCTAAGACTGAGGTCAAATATCTAATACACCTGAGTGCTTACACAAATCAGAATGACAGCCACCAAATCATTGTATTAGGTTGGTGCAAAAGTAATTGCAGCTTTTGCCATTGAAAGTAATGACAAAAACCACATTTGCACCAACCATATATATATACACACACACATGTATGTGGATATTTATACATATGTATACACAAGAATATATTTATATATGTGTACACATATATATTTATATGTGTGTGTGTGTATATATATATATATGTATAAAATAATGTTTCTTTTAAGTGGCCCTTAAAGAAAAATAATAAAATAAAATCTTTGGAGGTCTAGGGGCATAGAGTGATACAGTTTCCTAAAATGAGAGACATATCCTTGAAATCTTTTGGATTCTAGTCCTTACAGATTGCTACATGTTGAAGTGCTCCTGGAATCACATTAGAATCTCTGTTCATTTCAACCTACACTCATTCCCCAGATGTTTTTATCCAGTGTGTTGATTTTAAATAGCTTCTATATAATGATGACTTCCAAATGTGTATCTTCAGCCTGGCCCCTCCCCCAAACTCCAAACTCATATTTGCAGCTTCCTACTCAACATCTCCACTTGGATGTCCTAATAATCAACTCAAATTTCACATGCTGTGCTGACCTGAAATCAGTCTGAGCTGTTTTGCCTAAATACAGCACTGTCCCTTGGTAAAGGCATGAGACACGATAACCAAGAGTGTCTCTTTATAGCCATGGTCTGAGGAGTTTCAGGGAAGTTGGCACCAGCTTGTCAGCATTGCTTATTAGTAACAGTGCAATGGATGATTTGCACCTGGTCTTGGTGAGACTCTGGGGAACTATGTTGCTGGGGCTGGTTACAAGGGAAACATATCCCTATGTGAACAGCAAGATATAAGAAGCCCTGGCTGACACCCCATTTTAGGCTATTTGGTTCCAAAATGTTCCATGCACACATCAGTGGTTCTTGATTCAAGAGAGGAGTGTCCTGATATGGCCTTGCAGAGGAAGTATCGCTGGAGCTGGCACTGGCCTCTGCAGACCCCTTGCTGTCATGCAGCCTTTGCCTCTGATGCATGGCTTTACTTGTGTACTGTCGCTATATGTCTATCATTTTCCTGCAATAAACTGTAGATCTGTAAGCCCTGCTATGTGGCATCCCATAAATCTTCCTCAATAGCTAAAACATGTCTAACTGACACAATTAGTGCAATGTCCAAAGCTGAGCTCCTGACATTATGCCCAAAACCACCTCTTTTGCACTCTTCCCCATCTCAGGAAAGTGGGAGCCCCATTCTGTTCATTCCCTGAGACAAAAATCTGGGGGTTGTCCTTGATTCCTCTCCCTTGCACTGCACCTCTGGTCAATCAGCAAACCCCATTGGCTTTCCTTCCAAAATATATCCAGAATCTGATCACATCTCACAACCCCTTAGTTCAAGCCTCCCTCATTTCTTACCAGGATTATTACAACAGCTTCCTGCCCGCCTCCCCTGTTTCTACCCACAGCCTTGTGCAGTCTATTCTCAACATCACAGCCAGGGAAATTCTGTTGAAATGTAAGCCGAGCTGGATATTTATCTGCATCAAAAAGCCAAACTCCTTATGATGATGACTTCCAGGGCCCTACATGACTTCGCCCCCATTACCTGCCTGACATCACCTTCTACCTCTCCATCCCAGCATCCTTGCAGTTCTTCTACATGCCAGAAATTCTCTCCTCGGTGAGAACCTCTGTATGGGATGAGTATTCTGCCTAAGTGTTATTCCCCAGACAGCTACTTGGCTATTTCCCTCACTCTTCACTTAAAAGTCACCTTATTAGTGAAGCCTCTCTAGTGACCATATCTGGAATTAATCACCAACACCATCCAACATTTTCTAGCCCTCTCCACTGCTTTATTTTTTCTCCTGAAACTTACTTTATCAAACATATTACCTTCCCTAGCAAAGGTAAACTCACTGATGGTACAAATTTTCATCTGATTTTATTCTCCACTGTCTTTCAGCACTTAGGACAATGTACACAGTAGGCATTCAACAAATGTTTTTGAATGAATGAATGATTATAGAATTAATATAAAACAATGTTTTGTTTTGTTTTTGAAGGCCACTATCACTGGTATTCTAGAGAAGGCATGTTTATTTATCTTGTAGCTCCAAGTATCCTCTGCTACACAGCCAAGTACCCACAAAACTGACACCAGGTGGAGGAGTAGACCTAGGATAAAGCCCACCTCCCTGGTATGAAACAATGCTCCACGGTCTACTTTGTTAAACCTGGTCATACCCCTGCCCCTCACACCCAGATATTCAGTTACTGGAGCATACTATACCCATTCTGCTTAGAATGTCCACTAGTCTCCTCGTCTTCCCCTAGAGCACTCTGAAGCACCTTAAAATCAAGTTTCCTTTCACATCTTTTGTACCTTCCTCTCATTAAACGCTTAATGTCTTCCTCAGGGCCCCAATATTTAGGGATTCCATCTCCAGTGTGTAAGTATTTCTATGGTAATGCTATTGTGCCTATGTTGATAGCTATCTCCTTTGATTGACATGTAGAAAGGAGAGCTTGAGAGAAGCCATATTTTTTTTCCATCATCTTAAATGGCTCAACACCCACCATTGAGGTAAACACATTGGAGGTCCTCAATAAATGCCACTGGATGAACCAAAATGAGACGCCTAGTGTAAAGAGAAGATAATCCTTTCAGCAGGAAGACTTCGAAGATCTAGACCTGAGGCCACCAGATGACCTTGTCCAAACATGTGAGTTTCTTCACCCCAAAACAGACAATATCTTCCCAACCTAGCTCAAGAAGGAGTGGGGTTCAAGTTAGAAAACAAAAAAGTCAAGTGTCCTATAAGATATTTATATTATCAACATATAGATCATAGATTTCACTCTATCTTTTAACCCTATAATTTGTTCAGCTCACATGGAAATAAATGAAGATCAGATATGTCTAATGTGACCATCCTCTACTGGTTTGCCACATTTAAATGGGAAAATACTGATATAACCCTGCTGTCCAGAAAGAATTTTAAGATTCCAGTTTATATACTTTTCAATTTGGAAAGAAAGATATACTATATGTACAGAGAACTATAATATTCATTATATCTTAACATATGGAATAACAGGAAACTTTACATCAAATGTTTACTAAATTATTTTTAAAAGCAGTCAATACCAGAACTAAGTGCTAGATTTGATCCAAAGATTTGAATGACAGTTCTTCCACCACGCACTCTTGGAAACTGAAGTGCCCCTTGCTTCAGTTTCCCTATAAGGTAAAAGCAGATAATAAGGCACCTACCACTTAGGATTGTTTAAGAGAGTTATATGAGATAATATAGGTAAACAGTTAGAACAATGCCTTGCACAAAGTAAGTGTTAATTAAATTTTGGCTATTGTTAATGGTATCCATGGCTCTTAAAATTTAAACAGGTGGGGCGCAGTGGCTCACGTCTGTAATCTCAGCACTTTGGGAGGCTGAGGCAAGTAGATCACCTGAGGTCGGGAGTTCGAGACCAGTCTGACCAACATGGAGAAACCCCATCTCTACTAAAAATACAAATTGGCTGGGCGTGGTGGCACATGCCTGCAATCCCAGCAACTTGGGAGGCTGAGGTAGGAGAATCGCTTGAACCCACGAGGCGGAGGTTGCAGTGAGCTGAGATCACACCATTGCACTCCTTCCTGGGCAACAAGAGCGAAACTTTGTCTCAAAAAGAAAAAAGAAAGAAACTTAAACAATTTGCCATATATGTTTCTGTACTGACATCACATAAGTTTAAATGTAATGAGAGTTGAAAATCATATGCTCAAAACACGTCAGGCTGGCAAAGGTATCTGTTTTGATATCTTTGCCCCTCCTCAACCTTGTCTTGAAAGTCCAGTGCCAAAAACAACACTTAGTACACACACACATGTTTCTACAACAAAAGCAGTTGATCTCATCTGCCTTAATGTTCCATTACCTGTATCTTCCCTCACCTCCCCAACCTCACCCTGAGACACAACCACAGCATGAAATCAAGTTGCTATAGTCCAACCAGATGAGTAATTAATAACCTAATGCCTGAGACCAGACTAGACTAACTGCACCTGATATTGGCCCACTGTCAGACCACTCACTTCCTCCTCTGTCTTCACTCTCCATAATATGTAGCAGAATTTCTCCAACAACACTAGAACTGAAATGCTAATGACTCCAACTGTTTCTGCCCTCAGCATTGCTCCAAAAGAGCAGAGACTCCTAGGAAAAATGTCTGACCAAAAGATTCTGAAGACCTGAATTCTCATCCGAATGATGCTGTCTAATCCTTAATGTTGTGGTATTGCTGCCCAATAGACACACTCATGAGGTTTTAAGGGATGATTAAATGGGAAAGTAAATGTGAAAAAAAAGATCGAAAAATTTATAAGAATCATATGAAGGAAGTGTAATTCTAATATATGATTACTGGCTTATATAACTTCCTCCCTGTTTACACACTAATCTTGATCCTTGAAGCCATGGCATTGTAAAGATTTCTTTTATCAAAACAGATCATGTTTAAAAAGAAAAAATAATTATTAAAACCAATGGGCTATAAAGGTGAACAGTATAAGAGTAAATAATAGATAATTTCTGCATTGAAAAATATTGAATCAGCATAAAAAAGATTTTTACAAAGCAAAATAATCAGCAGAGAAAATTAATAAAGTTAAAATGGATTGCCCATGCAGGGCATAGAGAAAAATCTTAGGTCATATTTTGATTTCTGCTTGTTTCCATTTCAAAGACGATGTAGCAAAAAGTGGTCAGTATTCACCACCAGATTGCTCCTACCTGCCATGACCTTCAAGTTATCTTTAGAATTCTTAATAAATCTGGGTAATACTGGATAGTGAGACCATTTTCGAATTCACACAAAATTTCTTCCAGTGTTCTCCTGAAACGCTGGTCATGTCTTTTTTTTTTTTTTTTTTTTTTTTTTTTTTTTTTTTCCTATCCTGTCCAACCAAGCAACTCATTCCAGGTGATAAGAATGCAACTACATGAATCAGAGGCTACAATCCAATGAAGGGACAAGAGAGGAAAACAATAACCACAGAAAACAAATCTAACACTTTCTGAGCATCAAAACACTTTACATGGATTATCTCTTTACTTCACAACAACCCTACTTGATAGATACTCTTTCCTCATTCCAGATAGATCATGTAAGGATTAAAGAGGAAAACTACTTGTTTAAGATGACACTTCCAATAAAACACTCAACTGCAGTTCAACACATACCCTGTCTGCCCCAAAGTTGAAGCTTTTACTACTGCACCATGCTGCCTCCACCAAGATATCCAAGAGCTCTTCTTCAGAAACCAAGGGAAGTGAGGATTCTTCGAAGATTTTTAGTACCTCATAGGACTATGTGGCCCAAAGACAGAATGAAGTGAAAGTGATCTTACATGGGACCAGCGAAGGGGGCAGTTGGGACAATAATGTTAACTGGCACTTTCACTGTCAATACGGAAAAGGTCACCATCATCTAAAAATCCTAGAGAATTCAGTATATAAGAGAACAGCATTTTCAAAACTTAAGTCAAATTTTCAGATGCAGAAATTTCTGAATGTGGTAGAAACTAAATAGGTGTCAGAGAACACTAGTTTTGATATCTTTCAATAAAATTTGAATAAGAGCATGTATGCATATGCTGTAAATTGAGAGGACTATGAAGGGCAGAGGTAGCATCTTGAGATCCAAGGCAAGAGGAAATGAGAGAAAGGGTCCTCAAACAAAAAGCAGAATTAAAGTCAACAATAATTTCTCCCCTCAATCCACTATTCCAACTCATTCAAACAATGTAAAACCAAATATGAAACAAGAAAGAACATGCTCAGATGATGTCTCACAGATAATTTCCATTCCAATTTGAATTAAATCAGGCAAGAAAAGTAGGCTCTATAAGAAAACAAATGTGTATACAATTAAAACATTTTCAACAACCAGTCAAGTCATTCCTTGTGAGAAAATTCTAAAGCTTTCTTCTTGACTAAGATCCTGATTTGACCAATGAATTGTTTTATGCAAAAGAAATCTACAAAAAAACAAAATACTGCCATCTCTAAAGAGCCTAACTGAAACTTATTGGGATTAATTTTTAAAACAAAATGTTCTTCTGTAAGGATATTGTTCGCTATTATAGGGTAAATTAGAACTAAATTAGTTTTATTCAAAACTCTTTTTCTGTGTAGTAGTAAATTTATCTTAGCTGGGAATTAGAGAAGCAATAATTAACCACTTATCTGCAGATACTTTAAAAAGGTAGTTGTCAAAGTTACACCTTGGCTAAAGAGGTAAGCTATAACTTGTTGACCTGAGGGGTACTCATCTCAAAAGGGTCACATCATGAATTCATCTTTTCTATCTTATGATGGCCACTGCCAAGATTAAAGCACATTTCTGTATATTTTGTTTTCCTCTCCTTTGCCACAGCAGTGTTTCTCAATCGACAATGATCATCCTAACCATGAGGACCTTCGGCATGGTAACCCCAACCCTATGGGTGTCCACTGGTACTTCTAAGACAGGGGAAAGGGAAAGAAAGCAGGAAGACAACAGGAAAGAAATACAGAAGAACAGAAGCAGAAGAGGATGTGAAGGAACACTGGGAGAGAGAACTAAAAGAGGAAGAGAAGAAAAGATGGCAGAAGTGAGAGTTAGGCAGGAGAACTGGAAATGAGACACAGAAACTGGGGGAAAGAGCTATATGTTAAAGCAAATGAGGTGGGATAGGGCTCCCACCAGCACACCCGTAATACACTGGGCTACAAGTTGTCTCCTATCACTTTCTTTCCCATTTGGGGGAACGGAGTAACAACTCCTCCCATGCCATTACCTGAATGAGTTCGTCCAGCTCTGTCGAATTGACACAGGAATGTTGGGATATGAATGTTTGCTTCTGGATCACAATGGTGGTCCTCTGTGAAATCTCATGAGGCTGCTCCAATGCTTTGAACACTGTGGCTCCGATGATCAGGTAGAGGACAACCACCAGGAATATCGTGGAGACTGTCTTCCATTTCATAACATTAATGGTCGTGTCACTCTCCACCCGGGAAGCAAGCACTGTGGGTTTCGTGGAAAACGAGAGCCTCGGTTTGGAGTTCTGAGCGGCAGATTTAGGATCCAGCAAGTCAGGTGCCGCCACTGACAACAACAGAGAATGAGGGTTAGGTTGGAGGAGATGAGAAGGGAATTGATCGGGCTTCTTCTTTAAGGGGTCAGAGAAGGTTGACTGAATTCCGCTCACTCTCCTGGTGGAAGCTCTGGAACCCAAACCAGGAGTGCTGTCACTAGATCTCAGGACCACATATATTGGTTCAAGGAAAAGGGGCTGGATCTGTGCTCTCTGCTGCTACTAGAGTTTCAAATGAAAGGGGAAAAACTGGAGTCGAACCAAGAAACTTCAAAAAAAGAAAAGAATGCCTGAGAGCTTCTTAATAAATTTCTAAATTTACATCTGTCCACTGTGCCAGTCCACAAAGAGATACTGAACTCCTAAGAGTTGATGGTACTTAACTAGATATTGGAATATTCAGGAAGACGGCTCACGGTTATTCCCGTTCTCAAGAAATTTATACCACAAGCAAGCAACATAAAGAACATTCTCTATTTAATTTATTACAATAAATGAATTGCATTATAAGAGAATTTGTGATCCAAACATTGTTGCTCAAAATAAATCATTCATCATTTTCTGGTAAAACATGGTGGTAAATAAACCACTCGATGGTCAAATCTTGTCCTTTTGCCCATCCTCCAAAGTGGGCTTGTGATGAAACATTCTCTGTATTTTGTTTTTGAATCACTGACCTGTTTTACAAATAAAAGTTACTGCTAATCATTATGTCAATCCTAGACACAACCAAGAGAAGACAAGTACCTTCCTTTTCAAATGTGAACAGTATCAAGAAAAAAAAAAAAACCGTGACTCACAGCTTAGACTCTCTACATGCTCTGTTCAAAGCTAATTGCTCCATTAGAGTGGATTTATATGGTTCTCTTACAAATTGCCATATACTCTAAGGTGACTATAAATCCATTTATTATTTATCACAGATGTTCAAAAATATCATTAATGGATTTCTTTTTCAAAAATATAAGAGATACTAGACTTCTACTTGCTAAGAGGAAAATAAACCACCTACTACAGGACGTTTTACTGAAAGACAACATTGAACTAAAAAGGGTTAACAGAATGGCTGAAAATAAGACTTCTAAAACCATCAACTCAAACAGAATAATCAACTTAAAGTCCATAATTGTTACAGATTTCAGTCAACTTGCTATCATGTATATAATAAAGATTATAAAATGATAATCTTATCTAAAACACACTTTCAGGTAAGTATATAAGAAATCTCCATGGAATTGCACTCAAATACCCTACAGGCACCTGAAATTACTTCAGTATGATAAGCTAATAAAAAATGCCAATTTTCACATGGCTGCCTACCCTGCCCTCTTACCTAACACTGTGAGTTAAATGTAGGCTACCATAGTTTTAATTTATAAAATACAACTCTAATTGCCCATCAAAAAGAAGCTTTGCAAACAAAGCTATTTAAAACACTAGACCTAAGCAGTGTTGTAAAATGATGGCAGAAGGCAGGATCCTCAATCAGCAAAGCTCCGAATGGATCTGATTTGGAAGAAATGAAATCAGAGCTGTGATGAGGTTTCTGTACCCATGGCTCCAAGTGGAGATTCCATGTACATATAGCTTATTACAGCAATTTCCTAAGGTTCAACCTACTACACAGAAGAATGCACATGTTTCTCTCCTGATACATTCACCTGTTCCAAATAAAGCCACAAACTAGTAGACACCTTTAAAATATTTATAAAGACACCTTCACTCAAAATTAGCACTGGACGTGTGTTAAATGCTATAATTAAAGAACTGTTAAAATAGAAGTGCTGATAATAGCGAAAATCACTACAATCTGCAGACTCCCCACAACCTCCTAGCTGCTTGCTTAGTGAGTCTGAGTGAAAAACAAAAGTCATAATTTAAAATTTAGCCATCTTTGGAATAAAAACAAAAAAAATCACATAGAAGTTCCACAATATCACTCTAAACGAAGCTTTCCAAGCCTCTCCTCCTCAGATCTCTGTGCTCTCCTATTTGTGATTTTTCACATCAGTGGTTTCCACTCTGCAGAACCAGAAAGCACTAAGACTGTTTACCTTGATGCCACCAAATCCCAATCTGAAATTCCTTTAAGACATTGCCACATTGCCATTATATGCTTTTGGGAGAAAGGGGCAGGTATTTTTAAAATATTATGTGTGTGTGTGTGTGTGTGTGTGTGTGTGTGTGTGCATTAACCTAATACATTTCCAGAAGGAGTTTAATTATTTTAAGCTGTTGCCTTATTTTTTAATTAGCAGAAATATATGTAATGTACATTTGGCAGACAGAATGGACAAAAACTGATGAAATACCAAAATAATATTTAAAAAAATAAAAGCAGACTTTTCTCTTTAATACAGGGAACCTCTTGGTTTCCACCTCCACGCCATTTGATGTATGATCAGGGAGAGAAGCTGCCCCTTCCACACACACTCAACACCGTCACTACCCACTCCCCTCCCCCAGCTCATCACAGTCTTCTGTTAATCCCGGTCTTCTGTTCTCACCCAGATATGTCTTCGCTCCAGCTGTGGCTGACCACTGAATAGCAGGGAAAACAAGCTTTTTTCAGCACCACTGCCTGTCCCACCAGGCAATGGGCAACAAGTGTGACCAGGGTCACCATGAGTCCTGCCTGTCGGCTACTCCCAAGGGCTGACCCTCCTTCTCCATGGGAAACTCCCCCAAGGTGTTCCAAACCCATACCTCAGGCAGATGCAAAAACCCCGGGCACCGGCGGGAGAGGGGGGAGAAGCGGCGAGGAGAGGATCTGGCAAGGGTTTGCCTCCAAATCCATATTATGACCCAACACTTTGGACGCGAAGCGAAGATGGGCAACGGCCGCTTGCTGAGAGGGGGCATTTGCAGTCCTCCCAGAACAGGCTGGGGCAGGAGAGCTTGCGGCCAGAAGGGTGGGGGTACCGGAGCGGGGTCTCACCTCCTGCTCTATAGCCGGGTCTCTCCCGCGAGGCGCTGGGAAGCATGAGGCATGCAGCATTCAAAATGTTTTTTGAAAAAGACGGACTTGAAGCTTTTTTTTACAAACACGCCATTGTACTCACTTCTTATTCAGAGACGGGCTGCGCGCTCCGAGCTGCACGGGCAGGCATTTTCCCCGGCTTTGTTTTACAAGGTGGGGAGAGCGGGGCTGGACGCGGGAGGGGGCGGGGGG
>NW_016804690.1:9848933-9852224 GCF_001698545.2 Rhinopithecus bieti
AAAAAAAAAAAAAAAAAAAAGCTTTTGCAAAACTGTTACCGTCAATGATAAAAATGCAATTTTTTCTAGATTCCAGAATACATTCATCACCTCTTTCCCCATTTAAAAAAAAAAAAAAATCTTCCTAATATCTTTCCTGTTGGAATTCAAACACATTTTTTCTCAACTTACGTGCTCAAAAGTAATACAATCAGACGTCCTTTTTAAAATGTGCATCTGATCCTCTCACAATCCTTACAAAGTCTCTAGGTCACCTATGATGTTCCTCCTGATCTGGCTACTCTTTATCACTCTAAGTCTTCCTGGGAAGTCACCTTGCCTGAGTGCACACCCCCACACACACCAACTTTACGTGACTAAGGTACTTTATCAGTAAGGTTCTCTAGAGAAATGGAACATGTGCGCGCGCACGCGCGCGCGCGCACACACACACACACACACACACACACATACCTTTGTGTGTACGTGTGTGGGGTAACAGATTTATTTTAAGGACTTGGCTCAGGATGATGGGGGCTGGCAAGTCCCTCTGAAATCTACAGGGCAGCTCTGGCAGGCTGGAAACTCAAGCAAGAGTCGATGCTTCAGTCTTAAGGCAGAATTTCTTCTTTTCCAGGAAATCTCATTTTTGGCTCACAATTGCTTGTGATATAGGCCCACCAATATTACCTAGAGCAATCCCTTTTTGAAGTTTGACTGTAGATGTAGAACACATTTACGAAACACCTTCACAGCAACACTTAGATTCTAGATTCGTGTTTGATTAAATAACTGAACACTGTAGCCTAGTCAAGTTGACACGTAAAACTAATCATCGCAGGTGTTATCCTGCAAATCTCCATGCTGTCCAGAAATTTTCCTGGAATCATGGCCAGTCAGGTGTTTTACTATTTGCTTCCCAGGTCAACTTGTCTTTCATCTATCTTTATACTTGTCACATTATGTTTTGCTTCTTTAAACTAGATTGTATGCTCAGTGAGGGCATAAACCATATCTCTGTTCACCATATTATCTGCAGTAACTAGCATCTGCTGCTAAATACCTGTCTGATAAACATCTGAGTGAAATCGTTATTCCTAAGAAATAGCTGACATTTTCTTATATTCACCCAGTCTCCCTCCAGGTATTTGGAACCAGGGTATACCCTACATACATGAGAAATGAGATGAATTCACTATTTTCTGAATCATTTTTTACCCTGTCCCATAGGTTCTTTGATCTCCAGATGAAATTTCCTCAAATTTTTTTTGAATATTCTTTTCACTTTTCCCATTTTGTTCTGCAACTTGATGATTCTTTTTTATTCCCCCCTCTGAGTTTTCTGCAAATTTAACCACATCTCACCCAGCACTGGTCCTCTGTCAAACTGGTTAATACTTACTAGACTGGGAGATTAATAATTTAAATATACCTGTTTAATAGATTAAATATGTTTTGATATATGCTTGCATAGTGCTTCTGTTTTTCCAGACTCATGGGACTTATGTCTTATCATGAATCCCAAATGCTGGATTGCCATCTTCCCCGCTTTTTGCTATCAGTTCATACATAGCAGTTGTCCTCTACATTCCCCTTTGTATTATTTTCATATTAGGCCCCACATTCATGTAGGGTGCTTGGGGGTTGGGGGAGAAGTGATGTACATTACAGAGATGTTAAGATAAAAGGATAAAATGTCAGACTGTAACATTAGCAGGAATCATCCCAACAAGCCAAAGGCTCAGCCTCACAAATAATTTGAAATAATCAGAAAACCACCCAGTCCTCCCATACCCCTTCTTTAAACACATCTGCCCACGTTAAAATCCCTCTTGTTCCAAACGTAGACTTACTCATGCTGTTTGAAGTAAGAGGGGAAAAAATGTAGTAGACTACTTTGTATGTCATTGCAACTGGAGGAACAAAGAAATAGGATGGTTTATCCTGTTTAGCTTTATTCCTGCATCACTCAGTGATATGGTTTGGATTTGTGTCCCTGCCCAAATCTGAAGTCGAATTGTAATCCTCAGTGTTGGAGGATTGCCCTGGTGGGAGGTGATGGGGATCGGGGGGCAGACATTCCCCTTGCTGTTCTCCTGATAATGAGTTCTCATGAGATCTGGTTCTTTAAAAATGTGTAAGCATTTTTCATATCTGCATTAACTGGCATCTGGTACTAAATATGTGTTTGATAAACATCTGAGTGAAATCATTCCCTCACTGTCTTCTTCCTGCTCCAGTCATATAAGATGTGCCTGGTTCCCTGTCACCTCCTGCCATGATTGTAGGTTTCCTGAGGTCTTTCCAACCATGCTGCCTGTACAGCCTAAAAAACTGTGAATCAATTCAACCTCTTTTCTTCGTAAATCACCCAGTCTCAGCTAGTCCTTTAAAACAATGCAAGAATGGACTAATTCACTCAATATATATAAACCCCATCAAAATATAATAAAAAGAAAAGATGGAATATATTTCTTTCATGCTGCAGGACTAATCAACACCTCTTTAATTTAATGAATAAGAAACCTGAAAATATATAATTAAAAAAGTTAGCTCTCCAAAATTCCATATTGCTCTTATTCTGGTGCTTTCAGATCTATTGTTCTGCTCCAACTAGCAGCATGAAATCTATAGGACTTCACTTTTATGTTTATTTTGATTTTTGACCTTGGCCTATTCAAAATGTCATAGTGAAAATTAAAATTAAAAAATGAGAATGTCACTGCCTTTTCTTGTAATTCCAATCGTATCTAGGATTTTGGAGTCAAAGAGACGTCTGTGGGTATTCTGCCTTTACCATATCTGAGCCATGTGAATTTGAAGAAGTCACTTTTTCTTTCTGAACATCAGTTTTCTCATCTATCAAATGGATATAATACATGGAACTCACAAGAGATTGTTGTAAGAATCAAAGTGAGACAGCATTTATGTGTACAGTATGTCCATTCCTGATATGGTTTGACTCTGTGTCCCCACTCAAATCTCACCTTGAATGGTAATCCCCATAATCCTCACATGTCAAGGGTGGAAACAGGTGGAGGTAAATGAATCATGGGGGCAGTTTCCCCATGCTGTTCTCATGATAGTCAGTTAGTTTCATGAGATCTGATGGTTTTATAAGCATCTAGCATTTCCCCTACTGGCACTCATTCTCTCTCCTGCTACCCTGGAAGAGGTGCTTTCTGTCATGACAGTGAGTTTCCTAAGGCCTCCCCAGCCATGCGGAACTATGAATTAAGTAAACCTCTTTTTTATATAAATTACCCAACTTATATAATAAATTTTTATAAATTTATTTTATGTATTTATATA
>NW_016804690.1:9854948-9884253 GCF_001698545.2 Rhinopithecus bieti
AAATTTATAATATAAATTTATATAAATTACCCAATCTCAGATATTTATAGCATTGAGAGAACAGCCCAAAACAGCTCTCAAAAGAGTTTCATTATCTTCTGCATTTGATCTAACCTTGTGAACCAGGGGAGCTCCTGACCAAGCAAGACCACCAATGAATTCCAACTCTTTAATACAATCTTGTCCAATCCACAGCCTGAGAGCTGCATGTGACCCAGGATGGCTTTGAATATGGCCCAACACAAATTCATAAACTTTCTTAAAACTTTATGAGGTTTTTTTAATGATTTTTTTAGCTCATCAGCTAACATTAGTGTTGGTGTATTTTACGTGGGCCCAAGACAATTCTTCTTCTTCCAATGTGGCCCAAGGAAGACAAAAATTTGGACATCCTTGCAATGAATCTTGCTATTTATCTAATCTTCTGAGTAACACAATTGCACAGGTATGAGAAGATGAAAAATAAATCACATTAATCAGATATTTACTGAGTGCTTAAAATTCTGATAAGCCATAGGAAGAAGGCACAAGGTAACATAAGAGTATTTACTTCTAGAGGGTCAGGGAAGGCGGGTCTAAAGAAGTGATGTAAAAATTAGGTTCTGAAGATGAGATGAGCAAGGGTGGAAAGGAAGAAGCATAATGGAAGGAAAGGTCTTCCCCAACAAAGAGAAGAGCTTGTAAGAAGATTGCAGTTGGAAGAAGCTGGGAGAATTTGGAAAGCTTAGAGTGTGAGGCTTGGTGGGGGACAGTAATCAAGCTGAAGAGACAGATAGAAACCAGGTTAGGTGGCATCTGGGTTTTAATTAATGAACTGTGGATGAATTTTCACCCCAGAAGAAATCTCATCAAATGCATTTTTTAAAAATCCCTCTGGTTGCTATGTGCAGAACAGGTATAAGGTGAACAAAGAATGTAAACATGTAGACAAGTGAATTTGGACATTATTGCTTTAGCCCAGGTGAGGGCTTCATAGTGACATTATTAGGAGTGGAAGATTGAAGAGGTGCTAGTAGATCAACAGGGCTCTGCATCCCATTGGATGTGGGGAGGGGGTGGTGACAGAGAGGGTGGGCATATTCCTAGAAGTTCCAGTTGACTGAAAACTCAGGGAGAGACAACAGTTTAGGCAGTACTTCAATGAAATGTCTTTCTGATGTCATTCCCAAGGCACTTACCAACCCTTCTCGTAGCTGCTGTGTTTTATATGAGACTCATCCCTGATTGTGAATGAAGTGTGTGTCTTGGGCCTCAACCAATACAGTCAGAACTTCTCAGCTTCTCAACTGGTTCAGGCATGGGCCTATGACACACTCAGAAAAGCACCTTTCGCTCTGTGCCACTGACCTTGAGCCTAAAAGCCTTGGAGGCTACTATGCTAAGAGGAGAGGAGAAGCTACCTGAGAGTGAAGCAGTACAGA
Organism: Rhinopithecus bieti; assembly: GCF_001698545.2. NCBI lineage: Eukaryota > Metazoa > Chordata > Mammalia > Primates > Cercopithecidae > Rhinopithecus > Rhinopithecus bieti. Next base: position 9,856,370 of record NW_016804690.1, read on the forward strand.
GCAAACAGAACCAGGATGACCAAGTCCAGGTGACGTTTGATTCATCCTCCATGTCAAACCTCACCTTAAGCCACATACATATTCTTTTTGTGTAAGCCAGTTCGTGCTGAGATTTCTGATACTTGATATCAAGAGCCTTAATTGAAACAGTGCAATACAAGAAATAGGAGAAAATGACAAATAACTCAGATCTGTGGAGGGTCCCTGAGTTGACCCCCCCATGATTCCTGCCTCATAGTATTCAGGCCCTTGTGTTTCCTCCCTCCCATCGAGTGTGGGCTGGATTTACTGACTCCCTTCTGATAAATAGAATATGTCACAAGTGATGGAATATCCCTTACAAGGTTACAAAAAGTCTGGGGTTTCTCTTTTGTGCTCTCTCGAGCTCTCTTGGTTCTCTTTCTCTGGTAGAAGCCAGTTTCACCATCATAAATTAACCCTCTAGAGAGGTTCATGTGAGTAAGCCTGCAGTCTTACATCAGGATTTCCTGATGTCTTCCAACAGTCATGTAAGTGAGCTTGAAAGCAGATCCTTCTCCAGTCAAGTCTGGAGAGGATAATAACCTCAGGCAACACCTTAATTTCAGCAATTATATTACAACTAATATAACCTCTAACAGTCAAATTCCAAGCCAGACTATAAAGTTTCAGACCTGATACACAAATTATTTTAAGAAGATAATTTTTCAAAGGCCAAAATTTATTCACTTTGAAGAATTCATATTCCTAAAATTAGAATGTGTTAATGAGAACGGAGTTGGACATCACTGGAAGAATGGAAAAGGGAGCAAAGAGGTAAATGTTAGCAATGTCCATACGAGCATTGTCTACAGTTGTATGTCTCAAACTTGAGTGTACATCAGAATTACCTCAAGGGATCGTTAGAGCACAGATTATGGGCCCACCCCCACAGTACCTGATGCATCATGTCTGGGGTGGGCCATGAATAACAAGTTCCCCAGTTATTCTGCTGATGCTGCTAGGGCAGGGACCACACTTTGAGAACCACTGGATGAGAGGCAGGATTCTAGTTCATTCTGCCCTGATAGCTCAGTGGTGAGAAACTGGCAGTTGTGAGAAACTGGGCAGTGGTGAGAACCTGGGCTACATGGCAACTCAGGTTCTCTACCAACACCACTGGCTAGAAATTTGTGGCAGATACTAGCCCATAGTAGTATCCACTTTCAAGCTTAAAAATGTGAAGTTCAAAAGTTCTTTTTATTTGTAAGAGTACTACAAACTTTTTGCCATTTATGCCAATAAATATATTTATTCATTCAGTAAACCAGTACTTATCAAGCACCTACTATGTAGCAGAAAGGGATTTTCCAGTATTTGGGGACATAGTGGTCAAAAAGATGCAACAAAGCCTCGTCATCATGGAGTAAACATACTAAGGAAAGAATGACACTAGTGAAACTGTGTCCATATCTATTCAGTAAATAAAACGCCATTGAGTTCCTGAGTGGGTTTCAAATTAAAGTGCCTCACCCTGAAAATTTTTTAAATGTTACTTTACTATAAAACTTCTCAAAATTCATTAAAATTTGCTGGTTCATTTTATAAAATAAAATTCCTAACATGTATGACATTCAACAATACCTTTTAACAGCTTTGTATATTTGCTTACATTAAAACAAACATATACACCCAAATATGTGAAGAAAGGTAAAGTTTTGAAAATTCATGAAGGTCAAAACACCCATGTTTTGCATATAAAGATTAGTGCTTTCATCAGTGTACATACAGCATATGTTAATTATTTAAAATAAGCTAACATTAATATTTAACTTTGACCAACAGGGAATAAGATATTGAATAAGGGCATTGTAATAAAAATAAATCTTTATTTAAAGATACTCTGTTATAACAGAATAAATTCAGAAAACATTAGAATTTACTCCGTTTTCAGGAGGAAATTCTGCTGTGGGATTTCTTTTTCCCTTTCAAAACTGAGTGACATAATAAAATATCAGTAGGAAATGAAAGCACCATATCATATTTAGACTTCAACATTTCCTACCTTTGGCATCACAGGTAAATCCTCCACTGACAATTCTCCACCAACAACGAATTTGTCAGATAATTTTTTAAGTGTGCCAATACTAGGCAAAGCAATTTTATCAAATGTGATGCTTTTTAAAAGAATCAGCCATAAATCCAGAATGAACCACAACATTCTCAGTTTTCTTGATGGCTTTAATTATCTAATGAATTCCTAGCACATCCAGTACTTTATTTAAAACTTATATTTGTTGTGAACATTTGCCAATCCAGCATTTTGCCTTCACCTGAGATCACAAATTCTGTTAGTGCTGAATGTGGCTTTACGAAGAGCAAATCAATACAATTTCCCTTCTAAAATGAATTCACAAGACATAAATGGAATAAAAAAGCAAATAGAGTATGTGAGTATTTGGAATCTCCTAAAGACATTTTTTAATGTGTTCATTAACCAAAGATGTTGACTTCACCCTATATATAGAATCTAATTTGCCCTTTTACCTTTTTGCATCATGATTAAATGAGCCTATGAGGCTTGCTCAAGGCCACTTGTTAAGTTTATGGAAGCATTGAGATTAAAAATCCATGCATCACCCTGGGGCATATTTGTTCTAGAAGAAAACCCTTAAACATAGAAGAAAGTGTCTTTTGCAGAATTTCAAAATCTGTTAAGACAGTTGTGTGATCTCCCCAAATTATACAAAGAGATCAGGACTGCCACCACGACCACCTCAGTCACCTCTCCTCATACCTCTACTCCACCGATCTCCAGTCCATTTTCTACACTCAGTCATGTGGAACTTTTACAAACAAAATCTGGCTTGAAGTGTTGAAGTTCTCATTAAAATCCTGTACTAGCTTCCCTTTGCCTTCAGGATAAGGACTACATCACTAAGGGCATCCCAGGGCCATAAACATCCCTGTCCTGTCAATAATAATAACAAGAACAGGAATCATAATATTAAGTAACATCTATCAAGGGCTTACCATGCCCAGCCATTTCACTCAGTATCTCATCTAATCCTAATAAGACCCATGTGAGGTAAACACTGTTGTTATCCTCAGAGAAGTTAAGTAACTTCCCCAAAATAGCACAGCAAGTAAGTCAATACACCCTGCTATATAGGGTCCACCCCTACAGGCTCCATGATTTTCTCTCTGTGATTTAGTCACTGGCTGGATTCCAGTTTCTTGAATATACCTTACTCTTCCTTCTTTCCTTAGAGCCTCCCCACATACAAGTCCTTCCAGCCTTGACTCTACCTGTCTCCCTCATTACCAGAAAAATAAGTTCTATTTATCCTTCAGACCTCAGTAAAAACACATCTTCCTCAGAAAAGCTCCCCTGACCTCCAAACAAGATCAACCAATGCATCCCAACATGTACTCTCACAGCACTTTGCACCCTCCATTTATTACCCCTTTGCAAGAATTATTAGTGCTTGTTCCAACTATTATTTAGTAACTTCCTGTGTTTCCTAGGGCTGCTCTAACAAAGTGCCAAAAACTCATGTAGCTAAAGTAACAGAAACATATGGTCTGAGGGGTAGAAGTCAGAAATTCAGGTGTCTGCAAACTCTTGCTCTCTGTGGCAGCTCTAAGGGAGAATACTTCCTTGCTTCTTTGGGGTTCTGGGGCTTACCAGAAATCCTTGGCATTCCTTGGCTTGTAGACACAGCACTCCAGTCCCATGGCCACCTTCTCTCTGTGTGTCTTCATATCATTTTCCCTTTGTGTGCATCTGTCTCTGTGTCCAAATTTCCCCCTTTTTAAAGGACACCAGTCATATTGGATTAAGGTCTATCCTAATGACTTCATTTTAATTTCATTACCTCTGTAAAGACCTTATTTCATAATAAGGTCACGTTCTACTAGGACTTCAGCATATCTTTTCTATTTATTGTGGTGGGGGGACAAAACTCAGCCCATAACATTGCCTATAAGACCAAAACAAATTCCAAGAGATGGAGACCTTGTCATCTTGTTCCTCAGCACAATATTTTACACATAGTATGCATAAAAATCATTATTTATTAAATGAATGCAAGACCATCTTTAGGAGGTATATCGTAAGGATGCCGTAGTTAAGCAGAATTCAGAATCTCCAGATTTCCAATACCTACAGCACCAGACAGGTAATATGCCCACATGAAGTGGGCCCAGAGAACTGGAGAAAATACTCCCACCAGCTTTAGTTGATTCTTGCTGTGACAGAACATAAATCCAGTGTGTTAGACCTTCCAACTTTTCAAGAGAAGCCTGACATCCACATTGTTTTTAGAAGAAATTTTCCAATTTTTAAGAGAGGCAACTAATTCAATTTTTAAAATAAACACTGTTTAAGGCAAATAAAATGTGTCTGCAGGCTAAACCTGGTCTTAAGTTCTCCTGGTTGGAGCTTCTGCACAAGCTCTCTTGCCTGCCACCATGTAAGACACAACTTTGCTCTTCATTCATCTTCAGCCCTTCAGCCATGATTGTGAGGCCTCCCCAGTCACGTGGAACTGTAAGTCAATTAAACCTCTTTCCTATATAAATCACCCATTCTCGAGTATGTCTTTATTAGCAGCATGAGAACAGACTAATACAGGTAACATCAGATATCCTGTGAGATCAAACCGACAATAAAATGCAATGGTTCTATTTACTCATATAGTGTAAGTGTTAAAATATCTCACTTCAATTGCAGTCATGCAGGGCCAGCACTAAGGAGATACTTTCCTCTGGAGTAAAATGTAAATGGTGTCAAAAAACACAGTAATCAAGATAAATAACATTTTAATGCAATATTTTAAAAATCAACATTAGTACAAAAAATTCATGATGAACCAAAGATTACAATTCTAGACAAAGGCAGGATCTAACCTTGCACTTGCACAAGTTGGCCTCACTTGCCTTACCCTAATCCTTGCCTGCTTGCCTGTTTCACTGACATTTACCCTCCCTGCTGGATCACTGTTTCCGGGACCTATCTTCTATGGCATTGATTCCCCTTCCTGGAGCTCCAGGTACTGTAGCACATTACAGAAGAAGCAACTCCTCATCCACCCAAAATTTTATGCCCAAACATGCATTGCACTGAAATTTTGATGATGCAAATTTATGCCTTCTGCAGATTCTTCTGTTCATCTCCTTTCTCTGAAAGAATAAATCATTTATTTTCCTACAAGGTGGTACCACTCACTTCTGACAGAATTGCTATAATTATAGCTTTCTCCTAGGCTTCTGCTTATTACCTGCTGACTTCTGCAACACTGCTAGATGCTTCAGATGGGGATGTGTTTCTAGTCCTGCAACAGCCTGCTACTGGAGCATAACAGATGCAGCCTATTTACCATGGAATGCTCTTATATTGATTCAGCGCTCAGTTCGAAAATCACATCTGAAGTGTTTTAAGGCTTGATATTACAGAAAGCACTTCTGACCTTTCCTAAGCCATCACTCAAAATATAGACACTCTCATCTATCATCCCTGATAACCCCTCGATGTGATAATGTGCATGATTAGGTAATAACTGAGGACAAAATGTTGGTTCAGGGTTGTCACAAACTTCTCTCAGACCTTCGGAATCACAAAATATGTCAAAATCACATGAGAACTAACATAGCCAATTATGCAAATATATTTATGGAGTGTCAAAACACCCATTGGGAGAACAATTGGAACCAGCATGGAAACTCCGCTAGTTCAGAATTCTGATAACTATAATTTAAATAAAAATGAGATATGATGAGGAAAATTAACCTTGGAACCAAGTTCCTGTGTAATCTGTTTCTTCATACGTTAGAAAATAAATAAATTAGAAAAATTTAATTAGATTAATCGTTGATTTCATTAATTTAATTTGCTTAGGACAATTGCCTGATCATATATTCTGTGTATATTCCTCTGTGAATCCTTCCTTCTTCTTTACCTCTGATGAATTTGATCGTAATTGCATGTGTCTTGATGTATGCTCATAGCATCTTTCATGCCGTGTGTCTTTTTGTCTATATGTCTGGCTTCCTCTACTAAACTGAAAGCTGATAGGGCAGCTGAAGGATTGCATCTGACATGGTTTGTCTGTGTCTCTACCCAAATCTCATCTTGAATTGTAGCTCCCATAATTCCCATGTGTCATGGGAGGGACCCAGTGGGAGATAATTGAATCATAGGGTCAGATCTTTCCAGTGCTGTTCTCGTGATAGTGAAAACGTTTCACAAAACCTGATGGTAAAGGGGAGCTCTCCTGCACAAGCTCTCTTGCCTGTAAGTCAATTAAACCTCTTTCCTTTTTTTTTTTTTTTTTTTTTAGACAGAGTCTTGCTCTGTCGCCCAGGCTGGAGTACAGTGGCGCGATATGTTTTTTTAGTAGAGACGGGATTTCACAGTGTTAGCCAGGATGGCTAGGATCTCCTGACCTCGTGATCTGCCTACCTCGGCCTCCCAAAGTGTTGGGATTACAAGCGCGAGCCACTGCGCCTGGCCTAACTCTTTCCTATATAAATTACCCAGTCTAGAGCATGTCTTTATTAGCAGCATGAGAACAGACTAATACAGCATCTCATCTGAATTCTTCTTTGATTTCTTAGTGCATATGATGAGTATTCAAATATTTTTTGAATGGGTGTAAGTAACCACCATTACTCCAATACACACAAAATCATCAGTTCTTATGAACTCCAAGAAGGATTTCATCATAACCATGACTTTTATCATCAAAAAGCATTTTAATTCATACCAAGGGACTTTGGGTACATTGAAAGTCATTGTGTTCCTTCCATGACCTTCATTATACCAAGTAATTCTATTACAACATAGATTCACATGAATATCAGCATTGTTTACAGATAAAGACTGTGAACTACCTAGATTTGATTCGGGCCCAGCCAATTGTTAGTTGTGCCTTGGTTTCCTCAGCTGCAAAATAGGGTTGAAAATTATATAAACCCCAAATTGTTAATGAGACCCAAAAGAGTTAATATTTGAAAACGTGTTTAGAATAGTACCCAAATATATTCAGAACTCAATAAACATTAGTCACTATTAATACTAGTATTACCACTGACAGCACTGAACCACGGAAAGAGGGAAGGAAGATGGGTCTGGGAAGAGAACACATAAAGAAGGAGGCCAATTATCCTCTGGGGCTTGGCTCAGAAAACACTGGAAGCTGGCTTTTAGGAATCAAATGAGCAATTGCAATTCAGGAAGTAATCAGGTAATTCAGGTTGCGAAAGAGGGAGTCAAATTCCAGGCCCTCTGTTCCAGAAAGGAGAGGACCCTGCAGCTAAGACAGCTCCTTCCTAGGGCAGGGAGCTTTTGCTAGACAACTCGACGTGGGAGAAGTCCTTACCAGGATGCAGCCAACACAGGGCAGATAGGTGAGAGCCAGTTCAGTTAGAAAGGGAGACATAGCGGTGTTCACAAGGCTACACTGGGTGTCTACATATCTATCCTCACTGTTAAAGATGTGAGGATGCCACCTTCTTTACCATGGACATACTCAGATTTCCCTGAGTACATTTGCACTGCTGCTATCTGAAACTGTCCATTAAACTGTGTTGACTTTATTTTCCATCTCCTTAGCAACCATGATTGCTTTAAATGCTTTGGGTTTGCTTGATTTTTGTTTCCTTTCATTGTTATCAATGTTGTTTTCTGGACACTGATAAAACTTTTCCACAAACAGCATTTCGGTTAAAGTAAAACTTTTGTAACCCCAATTAGTTGGTTGCTCAGGGGCTCAAAGTGTGAAAATAACATATAAACATAATAAGGGCCCCAGGAAAGGATTTTTAACAGGTATAATATGTATATACTACTAGGACTCATATGTTATACCTGTCTCTTCTTTACAGATTCATCAGGCATGTCCCTTATCCCTATCACCCCAGTATCACATTATGCTCATCTTAATTAAGACTGAGATGTCAAATGTTTACTGTTCTATTTTGAACAACTGCCAATGAAAATCTACAAGCCACCAACTGCGGCTATTAATAGAATAAATTATATTTTTGTTTGTTTATTTTTGTATCTACCCCAACAATGGAATGCTAAGTTTTTTGATTTTGTTTGCTGAGTGAAAACAAAACAAAACAAAAAAACTTGTTTAGTGTTTACCGTTTTCCATTGAGACCCAGTAGTGCATTGTTCAGATTCCAGAATGCCTTGCCAACCTTCTTGGTAATTAACTATAGTGTTTCTTTCTCCTGAAGTGATGGATGTTCCCTGTACCATTTTCATATATGGCATTATATTCTTCATATATTGTACCTGTGTATTTCTGGCAATGTGAATCTTAACTCCACATGTCTTATCTGGTGACAGTGGGCCCAAAAATTCAGTTTGGGGTTGAGCACCCCTTTACTATGTTCTCATAACACATACTAGGAATTACATAAGAATTGAACTATCATTATCATTTATATAGTACTACACTAAACGCTCCAGAGAGTGGGTGATTAATATATGAAAAACAGATAGCCCTCACTGAAAAGTTGGATATCTAGCTGGGAAGATACATTTCCAAGAAATTTAAAAAAAAAAAAAGGAAAAGAAACATAAAGACAACAGACTTGGAAGAGACCACATAGAAACATATGCTAAGGTACATAACATTTCTTGAAATAAATTACATGGGAGCATTTCCCAGTTGTATTTTGAAGATCTCTCATTAACAATATTTTGTTTGCAATTAGTTTGAAATACTAAATATGAAAGTTTTTTTTTTTTTTTTTTTTTTCTTTTTTGCGATGGAGTCTCACTCTGTCACTGAGGCTGGAGTACAGTGGCACTGTGTCAGCTCACTGCAACCTCCATTTCCTGGGTTCAAGAAATTCTCCTGCCTCAGCCTCCCAAGTAGCTGGGATTACAGGCACCCACCACCACACCCGGCTAGTTTTTACATTTTTTTTTAGTAGAGATAGGGTTTCACCATGTTGGCCAGGCTGGTCTTGAACTCCTGACCTCAGGTGATCCACCCGCCTTGGCCTCCCAAGAAAGTAAAGTTTTAAAAATTTGACAAATGTGATTATGTTTTTGCCATGACTCTGACCTAGATTTCCTTAAAGTTTTCTAGGAAAGGGTCATTATAAAAAGTCAATCATTCTATTTAGAAGCCATTACATATAACACGATTGTGATCATGTTTTGTTGGGAGTATGTGCTATATCCCTCTCCCCTCTTGCAATGAGGTCCTTCAGGTAGAGTCCCCATAACCCTAATATTTGTGTTCTCAATGTCTAATGCATGGTAGATTATCAAACTATTTCAGCAGCCTCAGAGACTTTTTTTTAAAAATTATATATATCATGTAATTTTTTAAATTGATAAATAATAACTGTACCTACTTAATGGGATACATGTGATATTTTGATACATGAATTATGTAAATGTCTAGTAAATATTTCAAAGTACAAAAAAAAACTGAAAATAGTATCAACCTGGATGTTAAAAGTACTAACAGTTGGCAGATTTGCTTTAGATAGATTTCCTCCTTTTTTGAGGAAAAACAGTTACAGCCATAGTCCCAGTTCAGCCCAGCCCACCCCGTTTATTTTTTATTTCCCCCTCTCCACAAAATAAACCACTCTCCTGGAATTGTTGTTCATCTTTCTTGTGGGGATAAATGTATTTTTCTGATGTATGTATGCGACCTTAATAATATAAAGTGTTTTAAAATTTACGAAAACTACATCATATGAATTCTTTTCAACTTTCTTTTTTTTCATTGAAAATGTAGGTTGTCAAGATTGACTCCTGTTGAGGCACGCAGAGCTTTTCTGAATGATACATTTTCCCTAATCAAATTTAGAGTAAAATCTTTATCCTCCAAAATCAACTACTTGGCCTGAAGTTATAAAAAATAAAAGAAGATTCCAAGGCAAAGAAAAAGGGGCAAAGAGTCTTTTTCACACATTTTCACACTTTCAGACTACCTTGGTCAGCCCTCTCTACTGACCATTGCATGGAAGCAAAAAATCCCGAGTTTAGAGCCAGGAATCAGAAATGACAGGCAGGCTTGAACCACCTGGCAGGCTGGCCCAAAGAGCTACACCAAAAACAGCCCCACAGTCACCAGATTCACACTCACTTTTGAGCACTGGCAAGGAAAAGAGGTGGATTCTCTTTCTTTGACTTTTTTTTAGCAGTCTAATTTATGTCTTTATTCAATAGTATTTCTCAGTATCCATATTGATTTTGGCTACATTCAGTAGCCAAATAAACAAGAATACAGGAGTAAACTTGGTAGCCTTTTAAATACTTGTATCATGTTTTTATCAATTATTTTGTGCACTTATTCTTTTATTCAAGCAGACAATTATTGAACATCAGTTATATATTTTTTCAATTACACTTTAAGTTCTAGGGTACATGTGCAGAATGTGCAGTTTTGTTACATAGATATACAGGTGGCATGGTGGTGTGCTGCACCCATCAACCCATCACCTGCATTAGGTATTTCTCCTAATGCTGTCCCTCCCCTAGACCCCACCTCCCAACAGGTCCTGGTGTGTGATGTTCCCCTCCCTGCATCCATGTGTTCTCATTGCTCAACTTCCACTTACTAGTGAGAACATACGGTGTTTGGTTTTCTGTTCTTGTGATAGTTTGCTGAGAATGATGACTTCCAGCTTCATCAATTTTTTTAGAGACAAAGTCTTACCATGTTGCCCAGGCTGGACTCAAGCTTCTGGCTCAAGCGATCCTCCCAGTTTAGCTTCCTCAGAAGGTGGGACTGAAGACCCATGTCATTACCTCTGGCTTTCTTTGCAATTTTAGAAGAGACATCCTTACTTTCTTTCGTCCCACTTTTCTTCCAAAAACATGTATCTTATCAATAGCCAGACCAAGTCAAAGCATGGGTTACTGATGCAAGGTGTCCAAATTTTGCCATCTAATAAAGATATATAACATTTGTAAAAACAAAGTAGTGACTTAGAGAGACTTGGTAGGTAATCACATGAACAAGTTCCTAAAATCTTTTGCCTTCACAAAGTTCCTTTTACCATGTGGCTCCTGGGCACCTAATTCTCATTTAACGTGAAACCGAGACATTAAGAAGTCATAATTTATCTCTAGTCAGTAACCAGATAATCACTGCTAAGGAAAGAACTTTGGTTTTGAGGTCCTAAATGATCCAGTAAATATATTTCATATCTTAATTCATGAATTTGATGCTTAACTTCACTTCCTCCTTTTCTTTATTTTTCTGAATATTTGGGTAAGGCTAAAGACCAAGTCTAAGTCATTTGAGGAAATTTAAAGAGCATATAAGTTTCTCCATAACTTCTGGTTCACAAATATACATATTTAAAGATACCCATGTACAAAATCAAATTTGAAAACAGATAAAACAGATGACAGGCACTAGTTTTGGAAGATTTATCTCAGGGCTTCTATAAATTAGGAGTGCCCCTAAAATCTTGTTCCATTTTCAAAGTTCTGTTTACAAGACATTTTAAAATATTTTCTGAAAGTATTTAGACAGATATGTGAGAGTAAGAAAACAAAGCCTTCATTATATACCATCTAATTTTCCAACTTAGAACTACTTTAAATAAACACTACTTTGAAATACCTAAGATGTTTAAATCCTGTATTGCTTTCAAAGATTCCCCAAATCAAGTAACAAATGAATCTGTTTGACAAAACACAGTTAATATCTAAACACTTTAATGCAATACTGTGACATCCCACACACAAGAAATAAAGAGGGCATATAGGAGCAAGAAATTGGGAGGAAGAGAAAGTTAGAACCTTTTCTGTTTGGAATGGCAAAGGAATGTAATAATATAATGACAAGATAGGGACTTCAGACTGGACATTTCAGTATAAAACAACTGTGCTGTCAATGAAGCTTGGCCTTGATGTTTAAGAAAAACAGAGTGGCCCCTATTTCTCAGCTCTCTGAAAACCATACTCTTAGATGGTATCATCCTGTTCTTCCCTGACGCAGGTGCCAGCTCTGCGTATAGCAAACCATGGTTTTCTGTGTTACCCGTATTTCTTTATGGATCAGCTCTATGTCTGAGTAGTGAGCTCCCTGGAAAATACTGAGGAAGTCCAGGCCTGTTGGAATCACCCCAAGGAGCAAAAGGTGCCTTATACGGAATCCAGGTACTGGATACTGCAGCCTCATCACCAAGGTGATGCAGTCAAACATCCTGTCTAGGACTTGGGCAGTTTCTAAATTTTCTGAATTACATGAAATTCAATTGTATTTATTTTTTGTTGTTGTTGTTGGATTCATATTACACACACACACACAAACACAAACACGTGCGCACGCGCGCGCACACACACACACACACACCCCTGAGGCATTATAGCACAAAATATTGTTGAAAATGCAAAACGGACACATTTTGTCTCAGTTATCAAGATATTTTAGATGTTACAGGAAAAAGCGGTACTTTAGTGTAAATGTTTCACATGGAATCTCCTTTCTGTAATTTTCTTTGCACCACCATCAACATAGCTTCTTTCTATTACAATCAAAAAATGTTAAAAACCTGGTAGCCAACAGTGATTTATTTTTCCTCAGTCTTGTCACACACACATTCCCCTCATACACACATCACAGTACTTTTCCTACGTTTGAACTCTGCTCAAGCGATTTCATCCATAAAATCTTTCCAGACATGCTCTGTATGCCTCTTGCCCCTCTGGTGACACTTTATCTGTGACCTTTACAAATCTAACCAGCTGTTAATTTTGGTTTCCCTTTGAAAATATTGTGAAGGGAGCTCTGTTTCTTTGCTTTCTTTTTCCATTTGCATTTGGCACCCTATTCCTCCGGTTCTAATGCATGCCAGGACCCTCAGTATGACACTCTTTTAAGGAAAAGAAGGCTAATGTACCATGTATTCTACCTCTCCTCTATTCTCATCCCAATCACAAGTGACCTGCTCTGCATGCCATTCTTTCAGAGGAGTCTGAGCAAGAGAGGACTAGCTAACATGGTATGTTAATTTATGATCATTGCTTCTTTCAGACGATATAGGTGCATTTCAAGGAGGTCTTCCTTAGAGAATGTAGTGGTATTGTTATTGTTAGCACAGTTCCTCCCTGAACAAGCAGGAGAAAGTAGCTTTCAGGTACTCATGACATGTTGAGTAGAAAATCCAAAATGCAAGAATTTATGGAGATGTGTATGGGGACAGGTGAGTAAAATGGACCTATTACCTCATCCTGTTCACCTGGGTGACTGCAGTAGTCTCCAAGTTAGTGCCCCTGCCACCACCGTATCTGTTTCTAATCTTTTCTCCTTGCTGTGGCCAGACTACAGCTCTGACAATAGTACAATCCAGCTGAAAACCTGCTAGTGGCTTCTCACAACCTTAGGGATAAAATTCAAGCTACTGGCAAGAAATAGAAGGTTCTTCAGTCGCATGTTTCTCCAACTTTGTATTCCGCCTTGCCGCTGCAGTACCCTAGTTCCCAGCTTCATTATTGTTTGTTGCTTACTGTTCCCACAAACAGACCACTCTCTCATTCTTCATTGTCTCACTCCTTGATCCAAATCCATCAGGCTAACTTCCACTCAACCTTCAAAATTCCTTCCAAGATTGATCATTGCTTTCCCTGTTTTTTCTTCACTCACAGGAACCTTTCTGGAATCCTTCTTCTAGACCCAAGTTTACCCTTTTTATTCTTATCCCACTATATTGTATGTAGTCATGGTTTTCTGGTGTGTGCATTCTCCTATAAAATCAGGGTCTCTATCTTTTCCTTCTTGTATTTCAAAATTTCTGACCGGCAGCCAACAGCTAGTTGAGTTAGTGTTGTAATACATGTTTAAAGAGTGAATAAATGAGTTTGGAATCAGCAAAAATTAAAAATACCAAAGACATTTAAAAGTAGGCCTTTAATTTAAACAAATCTTCTGTGGTCTTATTTGCACAGTTCTGTAGCCAACTCTCTCTCAATAGTGATGAAATTAACTTTAGCCCATCCCACATCTAATTATCATAAATAAAACTCTAAGCCTAAAAGAAGAACTCTACACCTGAAATGATTTAGATAGTATCTAAATCACTTACTATCTAAATCATTTCAGGCATAGAGTTCTTATTTCTATGTTCATCCCACCTTCCCCTTAGGGGTTGCCCTGTTTTGAAGCCTGATACCATATTCATTTTCCCAGGGTGTTCCACCTGTGTGTAAATATCTGATGTTGTAGACTAGCTAAGGTACTAGCCATAGGATTAAACAAGTTTCGCTCATGAGCTGAGCACATGCCTTCTTCATATCTGAAATGGTTTAAACTGATCCAAAGTGGTACATTAAAAAAAAAGTTCAAACCAGTACTGACTGCCTTTGTTTGCTGCCCAGCTTCATCTCCCCTCTTTAAATAAAAGCCCAGACTCTTATCTTGTCTTTGGTTTTCAGTATAATGTTTTTTATTCCCAGAGAGCAATTTTTGGCCTTTTGAACAGGCTTAGACAATTAACTCTGTCAGAGACCTGTCTGGTATTTAATGAAAGCCGTGTATTGGTTAGAGCAGAAAGGGAGAGTGTTACCATTATAATCATAATATTGTATTGAAGACTGTTAGCATCTATTATTATATTGTAAATTACTTCAAACTGTTGTATAATTTATTAATAATTTTTAGAATTTACAGTCTATGTTTAATTAATCAATCTATAATTCTAAGATGATTTCCTTTTAAAATAAAACAAATGAAATCCACTGTTTATTCCTTCTTTATTCCTCCTACCCCTAGACAATTTCCTACATAATTTGCTCCTAAGAAGCATCCTGAGCAATGGCATCTCTGTCTTACCCTTTATTATTAAAAACTAGCAACAAGACATCATCTTGTATTCTGAATTTTAAAAAAAATTTACGTCCCTTTTAAATCTGTTGAGGTTATCCAAACCTACAAAATTAACTCTAAAATATTTTATATGAAAGCCCCAAGAGTTGCGCTAGTGAATTGATTAACTTTTAATCCTCAAGACATTTGCATATTTGACAGACTATCAGCAAGTTTCTTTTTAAGTTTATAAATGATTTTGAATCACAAAAAGCCCCATGCAAATAAACAATAAAATACTTGGTCCTTTGCTGAATTTTTTTTTTTTTAACTTAAGCTAGAACAAGGATAGCCTATTCTGAACCCTTCTCCCAAAAAACCCCAAAGTTTCTTCAAGAGGAACATTGAAAACTCAATTTGAAAAATAAATAAACTCATATAAATACTGGGAAACTCATACTTCTAACTAATTTCAAAATTTAAAGAATGACAAACTTGATTTTTTTTTTTACATGAAAGCTGAAAGCAGATGCTTCAAAACATTTTGAGAATTAAACCTAGGCCATATTGTTTGATGTTGATACTTGGTGGTAACGGCAAATCCATTAATACTGAACTTTCATTCTCGTATAAGCTAGTTAACATGTTATCATTTCCTGACTGATTAGATAAAATTGCAAAGTTTTATGTATACACAAAAGTATTTCTAATAGGAAAAATGGTGTAGTAAGTTTATGTTTATCATTAGAGCAATGGTCAAAAAATTGTAATATCTATACATTGTTGTATATTATATACACATTAAATACTACTTTTGAAGGTATATATTTCTATTAATATACAGTTGTGTGATCCAAGTTTTCCTAACATTCATGTCTTCTGTAATCAGAAAACTTACTTAGAAATTTTAAAAATATATAATCTTCTAGTTGTACAATCACATAGTCTTAATATTTAGCTTAAATGGTTCATTGTGTTCCTAAATTTATTCTTTCATATTTTTATAGTGATGTACCTAAGAAACCAGATTCTGTGCTAATATTACTAGTCTCATATTTTATAGAGAAGGTAATTTATATTCAATGAACACCCAAATCATCAGAACAAAAATGAGTTTCAGGTGAACACTGTGGACTAGATGATACAAAAGTAACTCACACTGCTCTCGGGCATGTAGATAAATATAGATTCATAATTTTTTTCTACAGCTCCTCTGATCTTCCTCAAAGCCCTCACTTCCTACATGGCATGAACATTTCTTAAAAGGAAGCTGGATCCAATTAAGTTTAAAAGTATATTTTTGAGCCAATAATGTATACCCCGCATCTACGTGTTAGTCCTTTGGGAATATTTGCACTGGCATTCAGACTCGTTTCTTCTTTTGATCCTTTCAAAGACAGTGTCTAGGCTATAAGAAAATGTTTACCTCATCTCTTGGTAGTAGGAGAATAGAAACAACTGGTCGTACCACGCCTTCGTTGTGCATTAGCTGATGCCTCTGAAGTATCAGCTTGGTCTTTCCTGGAGCCTGCTGCTAGCATCTCCCCTTGACTCCTCTGGCCGATACATCTAGACTCATTTTTCTCTGCTTAGTTGTGGATGAGGTCCTGCCTGATCATTTAGCCTCCTCTCAGCACTTTCTGGCTAGCACTGCAGACTGAATCTCTGCCAAGTCTACAGGTCCAGGGCAGGCCTGTTGGCTCTCACCTCAGTACCTGAGTCACAAGGAAAGTGAAGGGAGCAAATATCACAAATAAGAGGAGAGAGTACCTCTACTTTCTACCGCAACCTGGACACTCCACGTCCCTGGCCATGCTGACTTGCCGTCAACTGCATCGGAAGCCCCACGCCCATCTGTCTACATTGCTTCAGCACCTCCCTGCTGGAGGGTCTCCTCGCTAAAAGGGAACAGAAGCCAGAGAACCTCAGCCGTGGGTGTTCCCCAGGCTTGTGTAACACACACATCTGAAGTCCTGGGGTTCAGACCAGAGGAGAGAAGAGGATGCATTTCTAGGTTCTGACCTTCTACCTCCCAGTTCTTCTTTTCTATCTTTCTCCCCTTGTCTAGGCCCAGATAACACAGCCTTTTCTTTTACTTCCTCTTCTTGTTGACCATAAATAAAATTCTGTGATCTAGTTGGGCCATGCCTTTTGAACCATTAAATGGGAACTATAGAATTTTAGAAAATCCTTTCTCTTTCAACAGTCTCCAAACATTTCTAATCCCAATTTCACCCCAAGGCAGATGGATACCTTGAGCTGACTTGGGAAAACTGTGTGTGCATTGAAAATAGAAAATATCTTGTTAATATTTTTCTCTATATAGTATATCATGTTATTTTTATGACTATTGACTTAGCAAATTTTACTTATTACTAATTTACCAAATTAAGGGAGCATTCGGAAGGCTTTCAGACTTATTGGATTAAATATAGTGTTGATTACCTATAAATTTCAAATACTGGCGAGGATTCTGTGTTCAGAAGTTAAATCATTAATTCAGTGGTGTTCACTAAAGTAATAATTAGGTTCAGATTATATGCTGGACATATCTCTTGGCACTGGGGAAAGATTCTGTGAACTAGATGGGCAAGACCTCTGCTCTCCTGGAGCTAAAATTCTAGGGACAGGGAGAAATACACACACACACACACACACACACACACATATGTACATACACACAACAGAAAAACAAGTGAGAAGAGCTCATGTAAAGAAACAAAATAGTGAAAATAGTGGAGTGTGACTCAAAAGATTGAGTGACTTTCACATGGAGTGGTAATCTAAAGCCCCTCCGAGAGTGACTTCTAAGATAAAATCAGGATGACAAGAAGGAGTCTGGCTATGAAGATAAGAAAGAAAAGAAACAGGCATTCAAAAGGCCCTAAAGGGGAAAAGAACAACACTTGGCAAGTTCAAGAACCATAGAGAAAAACATCTTCACTGTGGCTCCAGGGTAGATTGAAAGGAGAAAAGTGGAATGAAATTGGAAAGGTCGGGGGGCGATTATGTAGGGCTTTATAAACAAGGAGAAAGGGTTCTGATTTTAAACATAGTACAAAGGGAAGTCATTGCAAAGGTTTAATTGGAAGTGGGGGGTGACTTTATCTTTGAAGAAAGATTGAAGGAGGCAAAAATGGAAACAAAGATCATTATAGAAACCCTTGTGGTAGTGAGATATTAGTAGAAACAGAAAGCAGATACATTTAGCACAGCTCAAATAATATAGCTGCGGCTCAAAAATTACAGACTTGTCTCTTATGGTGTATGCTATCATTTATTTAAGGTGAAAACCCATTTTGATTAACTGAGAAAACACAGCTTTAAAATCCTCAATACACTCAAAGCACAACAGTCAGGGATGGCACTTTGTTTTTTTGAGATGGAGTCTTGCTCTGTCGCCCAGGCTGGAGTGTAGGGGTACGGTCTTGGCTCACTGCAACCTCCACCTCCCAGGCTCCAGAGGTTCTCCTGCCTCCGTCTCCCAAGTAGTTGGGATTTGGAAGTAAAAATAACAGGATTTAGAATTTATTGATGGGTGAGGGAAAGAGGAATCAGGAATAATTTATTTTCTTTTGAAATTATCTGAAAAGATGTATAGAGGAGGAAAGGCATGTATCCATCTCCAATCTGCATAACTGACGGCCCTGGATTCCGTCGTCAATGAACTCTCCGCTCCTGCTGCTAAAAGACACAAGCGCAAGATGTAATCCTGTATCTCCTAAAAGGAAAAGAGGAAGGGGTAAAAGGTCGCACACATGAGGAGTGAGGACCTCTGCCAACCAGTCAATAGGTGAATCGCAAGTATTTATCTAATGAAGGCGCATGGCCGAGAGAAGGATAAAGAGATGGCACCCTTTGAAGAGAGCTTGAGGCAAACCTTCAATTAGGTCCACCAGCATTCAAAAATAAATTTCTCATGTTCTCCTTGCCCGTTTCATTCTTCATAGTCTACTTTCCCACTCCCTACTCCCGGGACTGCTTCTCCATGTCTTTATTGTTCTCACTTTTGCCCTTCATCATCTTCATCATCATATTGTCAGCATCCCCTTCACCATCACCCTCATTGCCACTATTTTTCACTGAGCACTAAACTGGTACACATTTATTGTCTGAATTATTTCTTGCAACTTCCCTGTAAGGAAGATATGATTAACCCCCTTGATAGGTACCTTTGGGCTTGGTGAGATGAAGCAGCTTGCCCAAAGTTGCCAGGCCAGGGAGCAGAGCCAAAATATGCAAACAGGTCTGTCTGACTCTGCAGCCAGTGTTCTCATCCTGTCCTCCACTGCTGTACTGCACCCTGCTCCTTCCTGCACTGCCCTTTCTCTCCCTGACACAGCCCCCCAACTTTCTTCTCTTACCTTTATTTCTCCCATCTTGCCATTGTTAATACGGAATTTTCTATTATTATAAACAGAAAATAGAAGCTATAGACTATTCGAGCAGAAAGAATTTAAGTGGCGGACTCAACATAAAAGCAGATCACTATAGCTTCCACTCCACAAAATCACCGTTCCTAATGTACAGAGACAGATTGAGGCAGAAACCATATATTTCACTGTCACCCATATGGGTCCTGACTCAGCTGTCACACTGAAAGCCATGCTGTTTACAGAGAGTCTACTCCTCCTGCCCTGACCTCCAGTTCATTTCCTCTGCATTTATGGGACATTTGTCACATGCTCAACCAGGCTTATAACCACAAGATCATTTTGCATCTTTTTAAAAAAATGATTATCCTACAACTCTTTTATGCTTGCATATCTCAACTTCACTCCAAAAAAAAAAAAAAAAAAAAAAAAAAAAAAACTTGTACCTCTGATTTGCTATTGTCCCAAGCATGGGCTTAATCCAACTTTTGGTTAATAGGGAACACAATGAACACAGCTAGGAAATGGCTAGGGGCAGGTTTAGGAAAGGAGTAGGAGTGCATACATTTAAAGAAGAATGGAAAGGAAATTAATAAACTTACACAAACTCACTCTTAGCTAGATAGATGTTAAGTCATTCACATGTAGTTCTTAAATAAACATTTTAGATAAATACTCATACTAGTCCTATTCTTCCTATAAAGCAGTTGAGTTTCTGGGATAGCAAACAGGGTTTGAATGTGGTTCTGTGGTCTCTGCAGCCTGACTGAAATTTTTACCCCATGTACATCCTGCCTTGAAAATAGAGTGGATGACTGAATGTGATGGCTCATGCCTGTAATCCTAATACTTCAGGAGGCTGAGGCAGGAGGATCATTTGAACCCAGGAGTGTAAGACCAGTCTGGGCAACATAAGGAGACCCCATCACTACCAAAAAAAAAAAAAGAGTGGATACTATCCTTTACAAATATTTTATACATTAAAACGTTTAGATGACTATGGCATTATTGTATTAACTCATTTCTCTTCTTTTTTTTTTTTTTTTAGACAGACTCTCGCTCTGTTCCCTGGAGTGTAGTGGTACAATCTTGGCTCCCTGCAACCTCCGCCTCCCAGTTTATATATACAACAAGCTACTCTAGATAACCTTATGCCTCTAGTTTTCTTTTATTTTTAGTGTCTTTATAAGTCACTCCTTCGGGTAATATAAATTTCTTTTTTTTCTTTTTTCTTTTGAAACGGAGTTTCACTCTTGTTGCCCAGGCTGGAGCGCAATGGTGCAATCTCGGCTCCACCGTAACCTCCCTCTCCTGGGTTCGAGCGATTCTCCTGCCTCAGCCTCCTGAGTAGCTGGGATTACAAGCATGTGCCACCACGCCTGGCTAATTTTGTATTTTTAGTAGAAACGGGTTTTCTCCATCTTGGTCAGGCTGGTCTCAAATTCCTGACTTCAAGTGATCTGCCCACCTCGACCTCCCAAACTACTGGGATTACAGGTGTGAGACAATGCTCCCGGATGACATATTTTTAAAAATGAAACACAGATGAATTTATCTTTGAGGTGGCCTTAGGCTTTAAATGTGTACTTTAGAATTTGCAGCCCACGAGCCATTGTACATAACAGATAAATCTACAGGAGTTTTCTGTGCCACAAGGGAGGAATCCATCAAGGACGATGCCATGTATGATCACTGAATTTAAATTTCCATGTTCATTGGTTGTAGCCATTTCTCAAGTACATCAAAAGGTCAATGGCAGGTGCCAAGCATTCCTCTGCTAGACCTAACAAACATTCCTATCAGATACAGAAATCCAACCAGGACGCAAAAGGTTTGAACTATAATGAATGGAGGGTGGGAAGAAAGCATGGAAAGAAGAAAGAGTAGAAAACTTTCTGTCTTTATTCAAGCAGAGAAAAGTGAGACCTTAAAGAGTATAGGAAGCTGTAAAGGGCACCCTGGGGCCTGTTTTACTTCCTCATAATAAAATGAAAGCTTTTCAACCAGTAACCAAAAAAGCAGGTTCCTTTCCTCTGTTACCTACATGATCTCCTGAGAATGTACCTGAAGCTACAGAAGCAGTTCTGTGGGGATGCCGTATTGCATCTTGTTTAAAACGAGTGAGCAGTGCAACATTCCTTTGTTAGTTCTTTTTCATAGCTTACTTTGTATTCATGAAGAACTGACATGTGTCATAGCTTCTGTGAAATGGGGACACATTCTGAGCATGTAGTGAGAATTTCTAATTGCAAACAGTGATTGGGACATAAAAGACATTTGTGTAAAGGTGCCATAAACAGACTCAAAGAGTGATAAATCTTAAGTCTTTCTTTGCTGTGTACCCAGGTATACTGGTCGTATATTTTAAGAGACAAAGTACCATAGATACTTTTAAAATAACACAAACTAGTTATTTAAAAGGTCAAAACTTTCAGAATTTCCATGTATTTTAGATTTAGTAATAAGTTATGATATTCATATAATGTGCTTAAATAAGCAATTCATCTGATCCAATTACCACAGAATTTTAATTCTATGTTCATTATTCAAATTAGTGATTTAACACTTGAATTGTGTGCTCAACGTTCAAATCAGTGATTTAATGATATGGTTTCATGAACATTCATAGTATTTGGTAAAGACAAGTAGAAACAATCCTTGTGGGAAGAATACATTAGAAAAAATGAAAAACAATTTAAAGTACACATGCACTGAGAAGAGTCTTTTGAACAACCCTTCATTGGCTTGTGTAGAAAATGCTAAATATTTCCCCTTATAACTCAAAACCTGTCTCCATTCAGGTCATATTTTCATTGTCTCCACAGATTTATATGGTTTGCATTATCACTTATTATTTATAGAAAAACACACCAGCTACCTTGACACAGAACTTGCAAACTTTTCCCTCTGCACAGTAACTCATGGTTGGTGCTTTCCTGACCCCAGCAAAGCTGGGTAGAACAGTGGTGGGTGTGCAGTGCAGCCTACAGGAGAATCAAAAATCTCAAACATGCATTTGGTATATGTGTGAAGAAGCTAAGTTCCCTGTACACTGAATAGAATATAGCACCTTTTATACTCATGTGATGAATTATGTGTTCCTGGTGCAGGGATGGTCCTGAAAACAAAGCAGCCTTTGAAAAACTCTCAACAGTTTTCCAAATTGGCCTGGGGGTTTCTGCAGTCAGAGCTAACGTTTAAAAGGAGCTGGTGTAAGTAACTCTTTCAGACTTGGTGGAGAAAGACTCAAAACTCCCTTTAACAGTCTTCTAACTACCAAATTCCTCTCCACCAAAGAACATGACATTGACAACTCTGCAGTAAGGGAAATCTCAGCAATCATAGGTTTCTTTAATCATGAATTAATACCTACAGAAATAGCACAGCTCATGTAATATAGCTGCAGCTCAAAAATTACAGACTTGTATCTTATGGTGTCTATGCTATCATTTATTTAAGGTGAAAACCCATTTTGATTAACTGAGAAAACACAGCTTTAAAATCCTCAATACACTCAAAGCACAACAGTCAGGGATGGCACTTTGTTTTTTTGAGATGGAGCCTTGCTCTGTCTCCCAGGCTGGAGTGCAGGGGTACGGTCTTGGCTCACTGCAAACTCTACCTCCCCGGCTCCAGAGGTTCTCCTGCCTCGGCCTCTCAAGTAGCTGGGATTACAGGCATGTGTCAACATGCTCAGCTAATTTTTGTATTTTTAATAGAGACAGGGTTTTGCCATGTTGGCCAGGCTGGTCTCAAACTCCTGGCCTTAAGTGATCCGCCTGCCTCAGCCAGGGATTGTACTGCGTTCAAGAATATCTATCTAATGCTTTTGCTCTACCTTTGTAAGCTAGAAACACAATGCAAAAGAGAGGAAGCATTCATTTATTTTTCAATTTTTCATTTTCTAGAATTTTCTGGTTGCAGTTGTGATTTGAGTTCAAGCATAGAAATAACACTTTTCCAGAGGAATTCTCTCTTCAAAAAAACTTTCAATACCTTATACATTTAACATCTTCCACAATCAGTTTTAATTTGCCTTGTCCATTTTATCTCTTATCACCCACTTGTCTGTTCATTTGTTCGTTTACTGCTTAGTCAACAAAGTTCCCAATGGCTAAACCCAGGTCCTAGCTCACACGAGGGCCTCAAACATTTGTCAGCTGACTAATTCTTTTCTGCTATCTCCCTGCCCACCACCCAGAACACCTAGGGAAGACGTATCAGTCACTGTCACTCTTATCCCAGGAGAATATCCAGGAAACATGTAGCATTCTCTTCTGAGAGTTTGGTTTTCATGTCTTTCCATGGATTTGTTCATCTTGCCTGCATTTTACAGATGGAAGCCACAATCTCATCGTTAAATGGCTGAACTAACCTGCACGTCCTGCATGTGTATCCTGGAACTTAAAATTTAATTTAATTTAATTAAAAAAAAAAAAAGAAAGAAAAGAAACCAAAAAAACCTGCAGGTGAGAACATGAGAAGTTTGCATCCTCTGACTTTGGAGAAAATGAGTAACTTATTGCTCATCTCCTGCATCCAATCATCCAACTTTGACATAACTACTGTTTACAGAAAAGAAAAAAGAGGAATCTGGTACTCTGGCAAAAACTCAAGAGAAATATCCACAATTATGCTCATCTATCATAAGCTATTTAATTCTACCCAATAGTCATGATGCAAAACTGTTCCTCCTCCATTCTTCTTCATCACAAAAATAAATGACTAATAAATACTATTCTCTCATTGCTGATGTCCCAAACTTAGGAATCTACAATCCTTTCCCACAACTTCTAATCCAAGGTTTCTCAACCTTGGCACTGCTGACATTTTAGGGGGCTAGTAATTCCTGTTGTAGGGGACTCTCCTGTTCACTTTAGGGTATTTAGCAACATCTCTGGCCTCTGTATGCTAGTAGCACCTCCACAGTTATCACCAAAAAATGTCAGCATACATTTTCAAATATCCACTGGGGTTGAAAATCACCCCCTGTTGAGAACCACTGAATCTAATAGCAAGTCCTGAAAGCTGAAATTCCAACGTTTATCCTGAATCTGAATGTCTCCCACAGAATCCATCATGTGAACTAGATCTAAGCCCCAGCTTCTCTCACTTGGACCACCACAGTCATTTTCCATTGCATCCCGTCAGTCCATCCTCTACTCTGTAGTCAGTGTGATATTTTTAAAACTGCAATCAAGTTATGTCCTTTCTCTTCTTAAAACCTTCCAATGGTTTCTTGCTACATTGGAAAGTGCTCACTCTACCCCCACCTAGAACCAACCTCCTCCTATCCATGATTCTCTAGTTTCACTGGTTTCACCCAGTGTTAATTTTTGGTGTGATTACATTCATCATCTCTATTTGAAATTATGTTACTTGTTCATTTTTCACCTGTCTCACCTGCTATGCTGTAAGCTCCATGACAGGAAATATCATATCCATATTATTTACTGTAATATTACCCATGGGCTAGGGCAGTCACCTGGCACATAGTAAGTACTTAATGAATATTTGCTGGATGAATAAAAGAGCATATTCTTTACTTAAAATAATATCTTGTTTTTATATTACCAAATCTATTCAAAATAATCCAAAGTTTTCTTATCTCACCTCGAATTAAAGCATAAGCTGTTTCAATCACCTGCAAGACCCCCTTGAGCTGGACAACTACTACCATCCTGACATGATTTTCTAACCCTCCCATGCCACACACTTCACTCTAGCCATATGCGGATCTTCTTTTGTTCCCAAACATGCTACATTCCCATTTCAGAACCTTGCATCTGCTGCTTCCCAAGCCTGAATGTTGTGCCCCAGATATCCTCGAACTCATTATTTCATGTCCTCCAGGTTTCTGGTCAAGCATCTTCTTGTCATAAGGACTGTCATCAATTACTTTATAGACAGTAATAAGAAAGAAAAAGCAACTCCTGGCTACTGTCAGCTTGGAGCTGCCCTGGCTCTAATGGCTAGGTATGGCATTCCCCTTTTGAATATAAACAATTTTATACAACAACAACAACATTTGACAAATTTACTCTGTAATATGATGGACCAAGACAAAAACAAGACAGCTCTGTAATTGTGTCTGAGCAGAGAAAAATGAATGAAACACTGAAATACTTTCCTTTTTCCTGCTAATATGAGTGACTGCTTTATCTTTATCAATTTTAGCTTCAGTACACTTTGCTCCTTCCATCTTCCACATAAAATTATTAATATTAAGATCCATGCATGATGGTGCACATCTGTAATCCCAGCTACTCAGAAGGCTGAAGCAGGAGGATTGCTTGAATCTAGGAGTTCGAGGAGGCAGCATAAAATGATTGCACCTGTGAATGGCCACTGTCCTCCAGCATGGGCAACAACAAGACCCTGTCTTTACAAAATAAAAATAAATAAGCTTTAAAAAGATTATTAAGGCAACCATAGAATTGCTTTGACTCTCTGACAGTACTCAATCAAGAGCAAAACCACACTTCCTTGAAACATCCCCCAAATTCACCTCATACAAACTCAAATCCAATAATAAGCCCCTGTTAACAACCTATTACTGTGACATCCCACAGTTCCCCATAGTGTAATGATGAAAGGAGCTAATAAACTCAACTTTGTTCAACTACAAGTTTGTTTACAGTGGAGTTGCTTGGAGGACATTGGCAATAGCAACCCCCAACTCCAATGAGCACTTAACATGGCCTTAAGTAAGATGATCATATATCTCAGTTTTCTGGGGAGAGTCTAATATTACACCTCTTGATTATGTATGTCATTTGGTTACTGACAGCTCTCATCCTCAAAAATGTCCCAGTTTGAAAGATAAATTGGCCGTACCTTTAATCTGCACTATTTTTTTTCAGTGGCATCAATCACCATCTGGTACATCAAACTTTCTTTATTTGTTCTATCTCTCTCTTTTTTTCTCTCTCTGGATCCTCCCTTTCCTCCTATTCCTCTACTAAAATATGAATGCACGAAGTACAGAAACTTTATCTATTTCTTTTTATTGTACTGTCCCCATCACCTATAATACTTCTTGGAACAGAGAAGTCTCCCAGCAAATGTCTGTGGAATGATTCAACTAATGAATAGTTACAACATAACACTACAAGAGATCTTTGAGCTCGGAAAACATTTTGAAAATCATTCAAACCCCAAATCAATCATTTTCTATATACTAACATGTAGAAACTGACATTAAAATACAGTACCATTTATGATTGCTCCAAAAAAGTGAAATACTTAGATATACCTTTAACAAAATATGTATAGAATCTGTATGCTGAAAATTACAGTGTTAATTAAAAAAATCAAAGGAGACAAAAAGTAGAATGTCATGGGTTAAAAGACTCAACATAGCAAAAATCTCAATTCTCCCCATATTGATCTATAGGTTTAATACAACTCCTATCAAAATCTCAGCAAGGCTTTTTATAGACATAGACAAGCTTATTATAAAGTTTACAAGGGAAGGCACAGGCTCTAGAATAACTGAAACAATCTTGACAAATAAGGATAAAGTGGTAGGAATCACTCTACCTGATATGAAGACCTATTGTAAAGCTATAGTAATTAAAGTAATGTGATATTGATGGAAGGATAAACACACAGATTCTGAGAACATAATAGAGAACCCACAAATAAATCCACACAAATAGCCCCAACTAATTTTTTACAAAGATGTAAAAGTAACTTCACAGAAAGAGGAAAGACTTTCATCAAATGGTAGGGAAGCAAGTGGACTTTCATCGGCTAAAATAATAAATAAATAACCTAAATCTAAATCTCATATTTTATTCAAAAATTCACTCAGAATGAAATATGTGCCTCACTGTAAAATGTAGAGGTGTAAAACTTTTCGAGAAAAATAAGAGAAAAGGTCTAAGACCTAGAGCTATGAAAAGGGTTCTTTGACTTGACACAAAAAGCACAATCCATAAAAGAAAAAAATTAATAAATTGGACCCCATCAAAATTATCAACTTTTGTTCAGTGAAAGACCCTGTTAAGAGAATAAAAAGACAAGTTACAGACTGGGAGGAAATATTTGTAAACCAAATATCTGACAGTGGACTAGTATCTATAATATATAAAGATCTCTCAAAACAATGTAAACAAAATCTAGTTAGAAAATGAGCAAAAGACAGGAAAAACACATTTCACTGAAGTGGATGTAAGATGGCAAGTAAGCACATGAAAATATGTTTATCTTCATTCAGCCATTAGGAAAATGCAAATTAAAGCACAATACAATATCTGATAGCTATCACTATATATCTATCAGATAGGCTAAAATAAAATTTAGTGACAATACCAAATGCTGACAAAAATGTGAAGAAACTGGATCACTCATATAATGCTGATGGGAATGTAAAATATTATGCCTACTATGGAAAATAATTTCACAGTTTCTTACAAAAACGTGATCCTAAGACCCAGCAATTGTGTTCTTCTGCATCAAGGAAATGAAAACTTACGTGCCCACAAAAACCTACAAACAATGTCCGTTGTGGATTTATTTGTAATAGCCAAATACAGGAAGTGCCCCAGATGCTCTTGATGGATGAGTGGTTAAACAGTTTGGTACATCATGTCATGGGATACCACTCTGCGATTAAAACAAAGTATAAGCAATTGATACATGCAAATTCAGGTGCATGTCCAGGCTGGGATGAAATCTTCTAGGCTGACGCAGCCCAAGCAGGCAACAGAGCTTTATGAATTAGTAGGGCCGGATTTTTTTTTTTTTTTTTTTT
>NW_016804690.1:9887888-9911701 GCF_001698545.2 Rhinopithecus bieti
TCATGTTTAGGGCTTCCTTCAGGGTCTCTTGTAAGGCAGGCCTGGTGGTGACAAAATCTCTAAGCATTTGCTTATCTGTAAAGGATTTTATTTCTCCTTCACTTATGAAACTTAGTTTGTCTGGATATGAAATTCTGGGTTTAAAATTCTTTTCTTTAAGAATAGGGCCGGATTTTAATCCCAACTGTCCTCTTGGTTGAGCACTCAATGGTAAGACATACTCCTAGCAAAAAAGGGCGTACAATTTACTCTGGATATTATTTGTGTTAAACACTTGTGGCTCATTTGACTTGAATAAAATTTAAGTCAAAATTCATATAAGCCTTTTTAAAAACAGAAATGTGAGAGAGGTTTTGTTTTATTTGTCGTTGTTGTATGTGTTTGTTTGTTGCTAAAGTATGATTCTCAACAACACGTAAAATCAGCTGGTGTTAGACATATATTCAGAAAACCACAAAGGCTCTGAAAATTTTGCATGAAATTTTCCCTTTAATCACTAAGCATTTTTTTTTAATCTCACACCACTGGAGTTCTCATGAAAGCTTTTAGTCTGAATGATACTCACACCTTGCTTAGAGAGAAAACAAAAAATGATTTTCATAATATTTCTTCTTCAATTCTATGGTTAAGTGCTGAAATGATGACCTAGAATCAATACCAAATTCACAATTGATAAAAGAAAAAATACAACTTTTTTTTTTTTTGTAATTAGTAGTGATGTATCTGTTGATGAGGGATTGTACACAACTGTGTTCATTCAAGTATGGGAAAAATAAAGACTGTTTTCTTACGCCAAGGAGGCCACTATTAAAACCCAGGAATATCTTTGAAGGCCTGTCCAAGTCATTTAAAGTCAATAAACTTAATTGGAAATAATATTATCAGTCATTGACATTACTCCATAAATTCTGGGTTTCTGATCAATATTGTTGGTAAAATTCCATGAAGAAAACAATATTGTGGGGGAATTCTCTGCATTTTCATCCACACACATTGACTTCCAAACTCTGCACAGCATGTGAAACACCAGCTTATTTGCCTCCCTTGATACAGATCTAACCACTATTCACAGAGTTCTATTTATAGACATAGAATATATCTGTATCGAAATATTTCATTCCATGTAAAAATTGTTAAGGAAAAATATGATTGATTAGATCTGCAAAATAAGAACTGAAGTGTATGCATTATCAAAACAAGAGGAAAAGTTCAATTACCTAACATATAAAAAGTAATTTTCAGAAGCTTGGCAAATTTTCTAGGATATTTGAAGTTTTAATGTACTAATAGAGGGAGCAAACATCAATATCATTGCTTACATTTCTTAAAAGGATTGATGTATATTCTGAAGTTATGATTAAGATTAAAGACTTAACAATCAAAGAAATCTAGATTCAAGTTTAGATTATGTTATTTGCTTGGTGTGTGACCTTGGGCAAGTTACTTAATCTCTAGAAACTTCAGTTACTAAACCTTACTATGCCTCAACTCTAAAATGAAGATAATGTTAACTCTTTATTCAGTTGTTTTGAGAATTAAATTAGAAAATTCAAAGATGTTAAAGTTCTGTATCTTTTAAAACTAATGCAAAATGCTTAGCACAATGGCCACATGGCAAGTATTTAATTAAGACATTATTTTTATTAGTATTGTCCAAAACTCACTATTACTATGAAAGTTTATGGTAATATAGCTGTCCATCTTCTGTGTTAAATCTTTTCAAGGAGAACATTAAATCATGTTTAATTTTCTGTAACTTAAAATCAGGCAATAATTTCCCATTATGATGCTGAAATTTCCAATTTTGAATTTAAAATGGAGCCACATACTTAATGATTTTCAATCTTTTCCGGACTCTAAGAAGTTATGAAATTAACTTTGACTTGATCATCTTAGATAATTTCTAGAACATCACTATAGAGATATTTTTAACCCCTGAAACAAGGGATATATAAAGTCACTATTTCATTTTCAGAAATATTAGTTTCTCTTTTTACAACAAGCTTAACACTGAAAGTGATCCATAATCTGCTCAAACTTCAATACTTCCTTGGATCAAAAGCTTGTGACAAGCAAGCAAATCCAAAGCTCAAACTCATATCCCATGGTAAAGTCAATAAGTGTATCTTTTGATGTAATTTTTTTACCACTACCTTAGTCTTTAAGTCATGTTATTTCTGTTTTTCTAAATTTTACATAAGAGGAAGACATATTTTATTTACACAAAGTAATACAGATTTTAAAAGCTGAGAAAACTGATCTGAACCTATGAATATGGTAATAATCCACAAAAACCTGTATCTGTCTATTCTAACAATAGCCTTCTCCTACCTATGCTATATGTAGTTTTTGGCCTGTGAGCTTTCAAAGCTGAAAGCACAGGCAACACAATGAGTATTTTATATCAGAAAATGAAGTCTCCCCAAGTTCTATATGCTTAAATACTAAGAACAAACTTGACATTAGTCAAATATAGTCCCCAACCATATTCACAACACCTGGAAAATATTAAACTGATATAGCATTGAAAACCAAAATACATACATATTTGTGTGTATGTATATATTCTTTGAGGATTTTTCCCAGATACATACCTTTTTTTGTCAATGGCCATCTCTATTAAATGTAGAGCTGCTGTATTTCTCAAATCATATTTTCCAAATCAAAACTATTTGGTAACAGATATTTCTATTCACTCCGGAGGACAATTCCATTAGGCCTATTTTCCTGGCAATGACCTAGAATTTACAAGTCTGAATACAACTTAAGATCTAAATATTTGTAAATTGTGAACAATTCTTGTTATAGCAGATTTTTCCATGATTACATGAACCATTAATATGTGTAATTCAACCAAGAGAAAGCTGTAGAATTCCAGGTGTTACATTCTGGAGGTATTTTTACAATATAACGTGTCTGTGTTTTGCTAGTCGTGAATTCTTCAACAGAGTAATTACTAAAAATTGACTGTACTGATATTAGCATCAAGGGACACATTCATAAAACACACGTCAGCACTTTTACAGAAATCACACATTTGTTAGCACAGCAAATCCAAGGACAACAGAATGGAAAATTTATTTATAAGTGAGAGCCCAGGAAAACCTATTGTGAACACATAAAGCATCTTGAATAACTATTAAGGGGCATTATTTTATTTAAAAAAAAGTATTCAAGACCATATTTTACACTAATTAAAGAGGGCTTTTAGAATAACTCAAGGAGAGGTTTTTCATATGCTATCAAAGCAAACAAGGGTTATGTGGATATTTTGAGTCATTTCATATGCATTTAGGAATAACCGAAGATATGCATAATACTTAAAAATCATTATCTCAAATATTATTCACAAGGTCATCTTTTGATGAACAGCAACAAGCAGGATTACAGTTCTCTTTGATTTTTAGTTTGCAAAGGAAAATTGTCACATTAAGAAATGAAATTAGATTCCTCCAGCAGCTCATACAGGGACATAATTAGTAGTACAAAGACTGAGACAAATTATGCCCCAATGGCAGTATTGGGTTTCATATTGGACTACCAAGGCTTATTTTATTGATGAGAATAGTTGCTGCCTCACAATTTGGGTAATCCCAAAGTTGCCTTTAACTCTGTTCATCTTTTAAGAAATTCTTGCCAACTCGTCATCAACACACATAAGCTGCACACACACACACAAATTTATCCCTAAGGACCTAGTTATGGAAAACCACCACAGCCCATCAGGATCCCTAATTATGGTCCAACTTTTATATGTTCCCATCAAATGGTATCAATTTGTAGTTCCATTTTTTCAGAATTTCACTTTTTACTGCATGGTATTATAACCGGTGATAATTGGTTAATCTATTAATTAAATCAATTAATGGATTACTTTGCCAAGCAACTACAACTTCTAATATGCACCCTAATAGGAAATACCGACCTATAATATAGGTATTATTGTTACTATTCCCATTTGATATGAGAAAACTGAAAGACTCAGAGAACTAACATGCAAATCCAGGTGCTGACTCAAAAATCCCATGTACTTTCATCAATTACATCATTCTTCCCAAAGGGAGTATTGAGACATTACTAGGTGTTTTGTTCAACTAAACCAGGGAAATTCTGGGCTAAATAAAGATTAACATTTCTTCACCACTGGAATTCCTAGATCTGATGTGTTGTACAAAGCAAGAAGGGTATAATATTTATAATACTTCTGAAAACTTTTAACATGTGGTTGCCCTTTCTCTCCCTGCTCAGATTATCATGTAGGACTAGTATTTTCCTTAACATACTTTGGGAAAAAAACATATTAAAGTTTATGGTTCTTTCCCATATTCATTAATTTATTGTATTTAAAGGACCTGTACATTTTTGTAACCTTGTGTCCTTCTTCAACTCAGCAAAATTTCTCTATTTTCTTGCTTTTTTTTTTTTTTTTTTTTGAGACTCCATCTCACCCTGTCACCCAGGCTGGAGTGCAGTGGCGCGATCTCGGCTCACTGCAAGCTCTGCCTCCCGGGTTCATGCCATTCTCCATTTGTTATCTTTGTTTGATCCCCTTATTTTCTGTATCTTTTGGAGATTCTTATTATATATCTGTCTTTTCTCTCATCTTTTTTATTGTGTTAATATTTTTGGCATCATCTACAGATTTCTTGCATTCATCATTAATGTTGCTAAGTCAATTTGAGGGAAGAATCTAACTTTTTGCTTACTACCCCAAGATCTCTTTAAATTTCTTATTGTGGTAAAATATATATAACAAATAACATTTTAGCATTTCATCCAATTATAAGTGTACAGTATATGGCATTAAATACATTCAGATGGTTGTGCAAGCATCTACCATCATACATCTACAGAATTTTTTCATCTTCTTCAACTGAAACTCTACCTGTTGACCACTAACTCTGTTCCTCCCTCTCCCAAACCCATGGCAACCACCATTCTACTTTCTGTCTCTATGATTTTGACTACTCAAGGTATCTCATATAAGTGCAGTTGTATTTGTCCTTTGGTGAATGACTTGTTTAACTTAGCATAATGTTCTTATGATTCATCAATGTCATAGTATGTGTCAGAATTTCCTTCCTTTTGAAGGCTGAATAATATTCCATTGTATGCATATACCACATTTTGTTTATCACCCATCTGCTGGTGGACATTTGAGTTGGTTTCACCTTTTGGCTATTGTGAATAATGCTGTTATAAACATGGTGTACAAATATCGGTTTGAGTCCCTGCTTTCAAATCTTTTGGCTGTATACCTAGAAATGAAATTGCTGGATCAATGGCAATCTTATGTTTAATTTTTTGAGGAACTACCATACTGTTTTTCATAGCAGCTATGTTTTACAGTTTCACCAGCAATGCACAATCATTCCAGCTTCTCCACATCTTCTCAAACACTTCTTATTTTTTGCTTTTTTTCCCTCTAATAACCATCCAAGAAGTCACTTGCATTGTAAGAGGTGATTTGAATATTGACTGCTAGACCTGTGAGGGCACATACTGGTTTATCACATGCTCATGGGCACCTGGAGAGTAGGGAATACATAGTGGTGCATAGCAATAAACACAG
This sequence comes from Rhinopithecus bieti, assembly GCF_001698545.2. NCBI lineage: Eukaryota > Metazoa > Chordata > Mammalia > Primates > Cercopithecidae > Rhinopithecus > Rhinopithecus bieti. The sequence continues at coordinate 9,893,461 of NW_016804690.1, forward strand.
TAAATGTTTGTTATACAGTATCATAAGAGATAACATTAAATTCAATAAGAGAGCCTAGAATGAAAGGATACATTGGCATTTTTTCTTGTGGGTAAGTAGGAGCCATTGTTAATTTGGAAAAAGTTAATTAGGCTAACACACAGGTATTTGCAAAAATTTTTCTGGAAGTAGCCCACTTAGGAAATGGCAAGATAAGTCATGATTTTATGAGAGAATAAAGTAGGTACATCAACCCAAGAGGGTTTGTAAAATGAGAGGCAGGATGTGATAAAAGAGGGAGAAGTAAAAGGTGACGCTAAGTTTAGTGTCTTGGATAAGCATCACGCAATAGTGCCAGTGACTGAAATTTTAAAATGTGATTCTAAAAACAGAGTGTTTGTTCTTTCTACTCTTCTACTCTTATTCTTAGTCAAATTAGTTCAGTGCTTCCTTTGTCTACTCATTTTTCTTCTGCTGATGCCTTTTCTCAAAGTTTTATTTGGACCAGAATATGTTCTTTGTTTCCACAAATCATCAGGCCATTTTGACTTTATCACTGACCCATCCTATGACACTCTACTTCCTCCATGAACCTTACCAAGTTTCTTTTCCTACCCTTGTTTTCTTAACCAGGGTCTCCAATGACAACACCCTGCTTGGGCAACCCACATCTGCAAAATGCAACTGAATGATTTGTTCAGTACTTGTGCCCTTGATCTTATGCCCTATCTATGTCTTTCTGCATTTGCTTAGCATACATCTTATAGCATCTGGTAGGGCTTGGCTGTGTCCCCATCCAAATCTCACCTTGAATTATAGCTCCCATGATTCCCACGAGTTATGGGAAGGAACCAGTGGGAGGTCACTGAATCATGGGGGCAGGTTTTTCCTGTGTTATTTTTGTGATAGTTAGTAAGTCTCATGAGATCTGATAGTTTTATAAGGGAGAGTTCCCCTGCAGATGCTCTCTTGGCTGCCACCATGTAAGATGTGACTTTGCTCCTCCTTCACCTTTTGCCATGATTGTGAGGCCTTCCTGACCATTTGGAACTGTGTGTCCATTAAACCTCTTTTTCTTTATAAATTACCCAGTCTCAGGTATTTCTTCATAGCAGTATGAAAATGGACTAATACAGTATCCAACCTGATGGTCTATGACAAAATTATGTGTAACAGGCTGTGCCCTTTCCTTAAGTTACACATCTGAAAATATAGCTTGTAATCTCATTGGCTCACCTGAAAAATCATCAATGGTAGAAATGATGCTTAATTTTGTGCGTAATCCAGGTACATATAAATTAAATAATTCAACACATATTTTAAGGACAAATATCTGAGTTTAAAATTCAACATTTTCGGCAAACTAATATCAAGATCTGAGTACATATGATTTTCTTGAGTGTCACATTAAGGTAGAGATATACGAATCCCAGAAAGTTTCCCAACCTCATTTTAAGAAAAAGTTAAGTTGGCCTTTCCTATCACTGTGGATCAGAATTGCTCACAAGAAACAAAACTTACCAACACTTGACTTTTACCTCATTTTATACCTCTGAGCTCCTCTCACCAGCTAACTATGTGTTAGCACATACTATGTACCAGGCACTCTGTTATGAACTTTATATGTACTATTATATTTAATTTTTACTGCAACTTCTGGAAGTGGCTTTTATTATCCTCAGTTTATAGACAGGAAAACTGAGGCTTAGTGAAGAAAATTTACTTACTCTAAATAAATTGCTAAGAAGTGGCAGAGCCGCTTACTTAATCTCAAAAAAAAAAAAAAGAAAGAAAGAAAAGGAAAAGGAAATGAGGTATAGTCTTCTAAGAAAGAGTTTGGTTTCTGACACATTGAGTGCTGATGCTGGACATCTAATGGTTTTCCTTATTCTAGCCAGAAATGAGATGGTAGATGAAGAGGAGAAGAGTGAAACATAAGAATGCAAAAGTGAAGTGAAGCCTTGGGTCTGAAGTGAAGCCTTGGGTCTGAAGTCCCATGCTGTGGCCTGAAGTTCCCATTCAGACCTTCTTTGCTTGGCTAGCTCAAGCTGGGGAGCGACTAAAGAGTACTCCACACAGAGCATGGTTCCTTCACATTTGCCAAACACAGAAGTTGCCCAATCAGCGGTTTCCTGTCAAATGTTGGATTTGAATCTCAAACAGCTTTCAGAATTTGACATGTCTGTTGCATAATGCTTTCGGGCATTGAAAGCTGATAGCTGGCTGAGTCTCCGTTACAGATGTAAGAACTGGTTTGCTCAAGACCTCATAGCTAGCAAGTGGCCACACTGTATCTAAACTCACAAAGCACTTCCTACTACATCATGCCGGTTCACAGAGGCAGTCTTCACTTCTAGTGATAGCCACTTACCTGCTTCACAAGCAGTTACTTCCATTAACTGGAAGTAACTCTGTTTCTATTAAGCCCAGGATCCCCATTAGTCACGTAGTTACATAAATTGAGGCTCTGAAGGAATAATTATCTTTCCTAATATCACACGGTTACTTAGAAGCTAAGCCACATCTGGTGTAATCCTAATGAATAATGTCTTTAAAGTCCAACTGGCCTAGGCTCAGATTGCATCTTGCCATTGAACTAGGAGTGTGACCTTGGGCAAGTTATGCAACCTCTCTAATCATCTGTTTTGTCATCTGTAAAGTGGAAACAATAGTATTATTTGTCTTATGGACATATTTTAAGAATTAATGGTAAGAGCAGATGTTATATAACACTGTGCTTTACAACAAGCTTCTAAGGCTGATAGAAAATTATGTTCTTATTAGATAAGGGTACAAAGCAGAGATAACTCACCTAACATCCCATAATGCTAAGTGGGGAGTTCACATCCAACCCAGACTACCTGGCTCAAAAGCCTGTGACCATGGTGCCACTGTAACGTAATGCAAAGTACTTAGCACAGGAACTGAAATACATTAAAACCTCAATCCAGAGCTCCTTCTCTTATACCATGCTTATCCCTCCCCACTTGTAAAAATGTCCAAAGAATGGCATTCCATAACATTCTGCAAAGTGGCACTTCCAGATTGCTCGGTCTCCAGTTAATTGTAATTCACTGTAGAAATTCCACTCTCCTGGAAGGCAATAAACAATGATAGAAAAAGTCTTCATTCATCCCTCCTCTGTCCCAAGCACCTAGATCTCAGGATGTTCAGGGAAGATGAGTTCTCCAGGATGTAAATAAAAATTTATTAGAAAGCAAATTGTATGCGATGGCAAAGATCCAAGTTCTGAACTATCCGCAGTCTAAATTGGGAAAAGTACTTGTAGAAAAACAATTTAAAGAGACAAAATGTTTAAATAGTGCATTAAAAAAATTGTGTTTTGTTTCTGAGGATAATGTTAATGGTATTCTGAAGTCATAAAGTGTTATCTTCCCTGTCTCCTCTCTAAATTTTGTGATTACGTTTATATTTCAATTGAGTTCCTCTATGAAATTACAAAATAGCTTACCTTCAAGTTACTTGTCTTAAATATCCTATACTGTGTTATTTGGCAATGATTCTTTTCTAGTTTGGAATATAATGGAAACATAACTGTAGATGGGGTTTAGTGCAAAACTAGAAAAAAGATTCTCTCAAGTGGAGGTGCTGAGGAAATTATTACATAACTCAGTGACTTCTGTGATAAGTGGCTGATCGAGCTACCCTTTCATCTTTCAAGATTAATTTTGTTTTTCAAGATTAGCTTGTTAAAAGAGGAGTATATTCAAGTTGGAGTAATTTTTTTTAAGTCAATGTAATTGATAAAGACCAATCAGGTCACCAAATGGCACTCTCTTGTTAGCTTTAGTATATGGCTTTAGTATACAGGCAAGACTTACAAAACGATTCCAAATTTGATTTTGCATTCTTATAGATAGTCTTAAAACAAAATGAATAGTTAGTAACTAATTCGTATCTTCTTTTCCTTCAGGTACTAATAGTAGGCACCTTTTCATTTCTCCGACATTGTCAGTCCAACCTAAATTCTACCCGAACTGAAATCTTCATTCTTTTCTTTTTGATAGCATAATTGCTTCCATGGCAACAACAAATGTGAGTATTCTCTGCTGCAGGTAAAAATGATCATAACATATTGATAAACCACCTTAAGATTCCATTTTTATGTAAATGACCTTATAATAGAAGAGAGAGAGAGGAGAAATAGAAGCAAATAAAGTGGCATCCAAAAAGCAGAAGTGCTGGGAATAAAATGTTTTTCAGTGGTTTCAGTGATGTTTAAAGAAGGATCAAACTGAGAGAAAATTTCAGATAATCATACACATTTACCATTAATGAAGAACATTTCTTTAAAATATACCAAAGAACAAAGGAAAAGGATTCCCTGTTCAAGAAGTACAATCTTTTGGTTCTGTTTTTACTACCCTTTGCAAATTCATTGGGGACAAAGTTAGATATATAGATTAAAACAAGGAGTGATTCCAGAACTTGTTTTAATGCTGGAAATATTGGGTGAATCTTTAGACAGAACTTTCTAGACAGTGTTCACAAATTTAAATTTAAAGAATAAAGTTTGAGCCCAGAAAATCGAAGAAGCTATCCCCTGAACATACTATCTCCATTCACTCTCAACTCTTACCAAAATTCTCTATCTCCTGAAAGCCCAGCAGCTGCTGGAAACAGCAGGGAAGACATTCCTAGATGATATAAACAAAAGAGTTGTGAACTTCCTTCATGTGGGACCTGACTAAAGCTCAGAGGATAATACTGATGAGCCCTAAGGCAAGGAACTGAAGGCGGACTATTATAGGGGAGGCTTACTTGCTGAGATTCTTAAAGCCCTGGAGGGGATTGGTGGGTCTACAATGTTCCTAATGAGATTCAGGGTCTCTAATCTCTAAAGAGATGAAGATAAAAATAAAGATAAAGAGGTAGACTGACTTTTCTGCTCTTGCCCCCAGATTAGGAGAACATAAGGAGACTAAAGAGCTAGAAGCTTCTTCCTTGTATCTTGGAAGAAGACTGACAACCTGCATCACTGAACACACCAGCTGCCTTCTACCACCTAAGGTATATCTCAAGAAAAATAGAAAATATAAATAACCATAATTATGAATAAAGGAGATTATTATAGATTCTACAAGTCTTAAAAGATAATAAGGGCATATTTTAAAAAAACAATGCCAATCAATTTGATAGAACTGGCAAATTCTGTGACTAACACAAATTATTAAGACTTACAGGAAAAAACTAGATAATCTTAATATTAATTATATTACTATCTTAATATTCATTATTAATTGTTAAATAATTAAATTCACAATTTAAAACCTCCCACAAGGAAAAGTCTAAGCTCAGGTAACTTCACTGGTGAATTCTGTCAAACACTTAGTAAGAAATAATACAACTCTTTCAGAAAATAATGGAGAAGGGAATTTTAATATATTCTATGAGGTCAAGATAACCCTTATCAAAATCTTGCAATGACGTTATAAAAAAGAAGATGTGAAATCAATGTCCCTAATAAACTTAGACCTATAAATCCTTAACAAAATATGAATAGCTCAAACCCAGAAATATATAATAAAGTCAATCCATCACAACCAATCAGAGTTTATTTCAGGAGCATAAGATTGTCTTAACATTTGAAAATCTATCAGTATAACTCACCTCATTGAAATAATAAAGGAGAAAATAAAATTATATGATCATTGGAATAGATATAGAAAAATCTTTTCATCAATCATTCATAATTACAAAGAAAAAGCTCTCAGCAATTTTCTGAACCAGATAAGTAATTGACTACGAAAAGGAAACAAACAAGAAACACCAAAACCTTATGGCTCATAGCACACTTAATGATGAAATATTGAATAATAAATGCTTTGCCCTTCTAAGATCAAGCGCAAGATGTGGATATTCATTCTCACCACTTCAATGTTGGACTGGGATTTTAGCAAGTGCAATAAGGCAAGAAAAGGAATAAAAGGCATTAAGAATGAAAAGAAAGAAGTAAAAGAAATCTACAGATGGCATCATTTAGTACATTCTAAGGCATCTACAAAGCAAATATTAGAACAAATAAGTGAATATATCAAGGTTGCAGGATACAAGCTCAAAACATAAAATCAGTGTAATTTCTATATACTATACAATTGGAAAGTCAAATTAACTAAGCAATACCATACACAAAACATCAAAATATATAAAATACCAAGGGAAAATCTAGTGAAATGTTTGTAAAATCTGTACATTGAATACAAAAAAACATTGTTGATAGACATTAAAGATTTAAGTAAATGAAGAGTTATAACATATTCAAAGATTAGACTATTCAATCCTGTTGACACAAATATTCTCCCTAAATTGATCTACAGATTTAACACATGTCAATTCAAAATCTAACCAAGCATACTGAAGAAATTGATAAGCTGATTCTAAAATATATTTTAAAATCCAAAATATATAGAATAGCTATAACAAGTTTTAAAAAGAACAAAATTGGAGAATTTAAAACTAATGTTAAAACTTTGTATGAAGTGAATGTTAAGATGGTGTCATGCTGATGTAAAGATAGAAAAATAGATCAATGGAACAGAATAGAAAGTTCAAATATAAAATTACACATAGATAGATGACTGGTTTCACCAAAGGCATCAAAGAATTTCAATGAAGGAAGGGAATGTCTTTTCACCAAATAGTGCTGGAACAACTGGATATCCACATGGAAAAGAAATGAATCATGACATTTATCTCACCATACACACACACACACAAAAATCAGTTTGAGGGGTATTACAGACCTAAAAGTAAAAGCTAAAATTGCAAATTTTCTAGGAAAAACAAAAACAACACACATGAGAGTGTCTTCATAAACTTGAAGTAGGCAAAGATTTTTTACACAGTAAACAGAGAGCACTAACCATAAAAAAATTATAAATTGAAATTCATGAAAATTAAAACCTTCTGCAAATCAAAAGACATTGGTGAGAAAATGAATAGGCAAACAGCAGACTAGTAACATGTGTTTACTATGCATATATCTGATAAAGGACAAATACCCAGAATATATTAAAAAAAAAAAAAACTGAAAACCAATCAAAATCGGCAATACCAAATGCTGATGAAGATGCAGAGCAATAGAAACTCTCATTCACTGCTGTTGGAAATGTGAAATGCACAGCTGGGTTCGAATGTAACTTAATATTTTCTTATAAATTTAAACCTATACTTACCATGGAAATCAGCAATCTCACTTCTACCTATTTTTGCAAGTGAACTGAAAACTTACGTTCATACAAAAATGTGCCCACCAATGTTTATGGCAGCTTCATTCAAATATCAAAAAACTGGAAACAACCAAGATTTCATTCAACAGGTGAATGTATAAACAAACTATGGTATAGCTATACAATGGGTTACTACTCAGGTGATCTGTGCAACAACGCACATGAACCTTAAGTATATTTCACCAGGGGAAAGAAGGAAGACCAAAAGAATACATATGTAAGATTCAATCATATGACATTATGAAAAGGGCAAAACTATAGGAAAGGAGAACAGATCAGTAGTTTCCAGGAATTGGAAGATGAAAAAGACGACAACGAAGGAGCTACATACAGGAATTTGTAGAGTGATTGAACTATTCTGTATGGCACAGAGGTGGTAGATTCATAACTCTATGCACTTGTCAAATTCCCATTGAACTGTACAGTACAAAAAGTAAACTCTGCAAACTTACAAAAATTAACCAGGTTGTCAGGGGTTGACAGGATAGCATGTGGACTGTAACAAACAAGTCTTACAAATGTTTGGATTACATCACTGAAAGGTAAAAAGATTTTGACTTAACTTTGGGAAACTGATTTTACTGGATACTATAAGTACAAAGACAAAATTATGTGCACACAAACACTAACTCGAGTTGGTAAATTTGTTTCTCACAGGGGTAGGAGTTAGCAAATTTGAAACTATTTGTGTACTAGAATTGAACAAATAAGTAAATAAACTGTAGATAATGGAAGCCAGGATTTTCACTATAAGAGAAAAAATGTTATAAATAAGCAATAGGTGAGGACAATTAGAATCCATGATGCTGGGTTGGGATTATCAATACAAACATGAATGCATGCGTATTTTAAAATATTACAGATAAGTAGATACAGAAATGTAGATATTTGTATGTAAATGGGTTAGTAAACATTCATACATTCCCTTGTTCTGTCCAAAGATAAAGAAATATTAATGTAAAGATAAAAATGGATCAGTGAAACAGAATAGAGAGTTCAAATACAAACTTACACATAGATGACTGGTTTCAACAAAGACATCAAAGAATTTCAGTTGAGGAAGGAAATGTCTTTTCAACAAATGGTGCTGGAACAACTAGACATTAGAATGACTTGAACTACAGAGACTGACAGCACAAAATATTGGCATGCATGTAAAGCAACCAGAACTTTGAAGCCCTCTGGTGATACTGTAAAATGATAAAAACCCCTTCAAAAAAAAACAAACAGTTATTTATAAAGCTAGATATATGCTTACATTAGGATTCAACAACTCCATTCTTCATATTGAATTATGAGAAATCAATAAATAAGGCCATAAAAAGCTTGTACAAAACAGTAACTGCATTCACACTAGAAAAAAAATGGAAACAGCATAAATGTCCATCAATGGGGGAGAGTATAAACAAATTTTGATATATAGATACAGTAGAATACTACTCATCAATGAAAAGTATTGAATTACTGAGCGATTTTAAAACATGAACTTCCAGTTTCTGTTCTTGGCACATATGAAACTTGGAAGTCACTACTCCATTCTAACCAGTAAAAAGCTGAACAAACTAAAAATATCAACAACTCTTTTTAGATCCATCAAAGAATTGAGATCATGGAACAAACCAATTCCCCCTAAATTGGAGAGAACAACAGGAGAATACAAAGAAGGGCAACTCACTGGATCAGAAATCACCAAGGAAACCATGTAGGGAAACCTGAAATGTAATTGATGAATTCCTGAAGACTTAGTGTAGCCAAGCCCAAGAGATACAACTTGCAAAGGGACCCAGTTACTGGAGGTCCCCACAGTTTTGTGAGGGGAGTCACAACAGTGAATACTGTTATGACTATCCGGGGCTCACAACAGTGAATACTGGGAGAAATTCCCTCATGCTTCAGATAGGGAAAAGGTAAATAAGGAATCATGTTGAAATATATCAGAGCATTCTATTCTTACTAGGGAAGATCTGCCTTCAGGAGAAATTATTTAACCAGAGCCTACCTGCTGGGGTTTTATCAGAGTCAAACTCATCTGGGATGGGAAATATTCAACTCCAGTCCCCTCTATCCTTCCACATGGAAGAAGAGGAGTAAGCAACTCCAGGCCTCTAGCCATTCTGTCTCACCTAATGGGGTGGGGAGTTACTGAGGTACTGAGAAACAGGTGTGAAGTTCACAGACACAGTTGGAAGCACAGGCTCACTAAAAGACTGAAATGGAATCATAGTGATGTAAAATACTTCTCCTCCCCTCATACCTTACCACCACATTACTAAAAGCCTATTTACAACAGCTATTTGTACCCAGTACATTATGTCTGGCTTTCAAGAAAAAAAATCACATACCAAAAGGCCAAAAAAAAAAAAAATTAAAATAAACACAGTTAAAAGAGACAGAGTAAGCATCAGAACCAAACTCAAGTATTGCAGGGATGCTGAAATGATCAAATTGGGAATTTGAACAACTATGACTAATATGCTGAGGACTCTAATTGATGAAGTAGATACCATGTAAGAACAGAGGCAATGTAAGCAGAGAGATGAAAATTTTTAGAAAGAACCACAAAAAAAAAAAAAAAAAAAGAAAGAAAGAAAGAAAGAAAGAAAGAAAGAAAGAAAGAAAGAAAAGAAAAGAAACTGCTAGAGATCAAAACCACTGTAACAGAAGTGAAGAATGCCTTTGACTGGATTATTAATAGACTGGACATGTCTGAGGAAGGAATTTCTGAGCTTGAGAGTATGTTAATAAAAACCTAGAAAACCGAAAAGTTAAGATTTAAAAAAAAAAGTCTGAAAAGCAGAACAGAAAATTCAAGAATTGTGGGACGACTGTAAAAAGTGTAACCTACATATAATGGGAATACTGGAAGAATAAAGAAAGAAAGGAAATGGAGACATATATGAAACAATAATGACAGAGAATTTCTTCAAACTAATGGAATCGCAGAGAACACCATTCAAGATAAATGTCAAAAAAAACCTACACCTAGGCATACTATTTTCAAACTACAAAATTTAAGGTAAAGAAAATTCTTAGAGCGGATAGAGGGAGAAAGAACACTTTACCTACAGAGGAGCAAAAATAATGATTACATCCAACTTCTCGAAAACCATGCAAACAAGAAGAAAGTGGAGTGAAATATTTAAAATACTGAGATAAAAAACCCCCACCAACCTCAATTTCATACCCTGGGAAATTATTCTTCAAAGGTAAAGGAGAAATATTTTCTGACAAACAAAATTGAAGAAATCTGTTGTTAGTTGGCCTTCCTTGCAAGTGTTAAAAGAAGTTTCATAGAGAGAAGAGAAATGATATGGATCAGAAACTAGAATCTACATACAGAAAGGCAGAGTTTAAGTGAAAGAATAAGTGAAGGTAAAATTATTTTAAATTTTTTACTGTTTTGGTTTTGTTTTGAGACAGGATCTCACTCTGTTGCCCATACTGGAGTACAGTGGCTTGATCACAGCTCACTGCACCCTTGAACTACTGAGCCCAACCGATTCTCCACCTCTGCCTTCCTAGTAACTGGGACCACAGACATGTGCCACCATACCCACCTAATTTTTAAACATTTTTCGTAGACACAGGGTCTCCCTATGCTGCCCAGGCTGGTTTCAAACTCCTAGGCTCAAGTGATCCTCCTGCTTCTGCCTCCCAATGTGCTAGGATTATAGGCATGAACCACTGTGCCTGTCTAAAACAAAGAAATCCTTAATTGATCTAACAGATAACAGTTTGTTCAAAATAATAATAGCATCAATATACTGTACTTGATTGTGTATGCTTACATGCAGTTGAAATGATTGACAGTAATGATACAAAAACAGGAGAGAAAATTTAGAATTATGTTATATTATTATAAAGTACTGGCACTACCAGTGAAGTAGTATAATGTTATTTGAAAGTTGACTTGGATTAACTGTAAACATATATTGGAAACTCTAGGACAAGCATTTTGAAAAGTACAATAAGAAATGTAATAAGAAATGTAATAAAAGAATCCAAAAGAATTAACAAAGTAACTCCTGGAACTACTGAACAATCATAGCAAGGTTGCAGAATATAAGTTAATACACAAAAATCAATTGGCGTCCTATATATCAGTAATGAACAAGTGGAATTTGAAATTAAAAACACAATACAGGTTGAATATCCTTTATTTTAAATCTTTGGACTGAAATATTTAGGATTTCATATTGTTTCAGATTTTGCAGAATTTGCATTATGCTAATTCAGCACCCTAATCCAAAACTGAGAAGCATCTTGGTGCTCAAAATGTTTTGGATTTTAGAACATTTTGGATTTCAACTTTTCAGATTAGGGTTACTCAACCTGTACTATTTGTACTAGCACCACAAAATATTTAGATGTAAGCCTAAAACACGGTATGAGATCTCTAGGAAGAAAATGGCAAAACTTGTGAAAGAAATCAAAATGCTAAATAAATGGAAAGATATTGCATGTTCATGGCTAGGAAGATTTGATATTGTCAAGATGTAAGTCCTTCACAGCTTCTTAATTTATAGATTCAATGCCATTCTGACCAAAATCCCAGCAAATTATTATGTGGCTATCAACAAACTGATACTAAAGTTTATATGGTGATGCAAAAGACCTAGAATAGTCAACATAATATTGCAGGGAAAAAAGTCAGAGGACTGATAATACCTCACTTCAAGACTTACTATAAAGCTACAGTAATCAAGACAATGTGGAGAAAGAATAGACAAATCAATCAATGGAACAGGAAAGAAAGCCCAGAACAGACCCCTGTAAATATAGTCAACTGTTCTTCGACAATGAAGCAAAGGAAATACAATGGAGAAAAAAAAAAAAGGTCTTTTCAACAAATGATGCTGGACAACTGAGTATCCGCATGTAAAAAAAAAAATGAATCTAGATACAGATCTCACATCCTTCATAAAAACCCAAAAAAATCACAGAACTGAATGTAAAACACAAAACTACAAAACTTGTAAAGGATAACACAAGAGGCAGGATGTAGTCACTCATGCCTATAAACCCAGCACTTTGGGAGGCTGAGGTGGACAGATCACTTGAGCCCAGGAGTTTGAGGTCAGCCTGGGCAACATGACAAAACCCAGTCTCTACAAAAAAAAAAAAAAAAAAAAAAATACAAAATACAAAAATTAGCTTGATATGGTGGTGAACACATGTAGTCCCAGCTACTCGGGAGGCTGAGGTGGGAGGATCACTTGAGCCTGGGAGGTCAAGGCTGCAGTGATCCATGATCACACCACTACATTCCAGCATGGGTCACAGAGTGAAACTCTGCCTCAAAAAAAGTATATACAGATAACAGAAAATTTGTTATTATTATCATTAAAACACTAAGCAGGCTGGCTGTGGCTTTGGTGATGACTTTTTAGATAAAATTCCAAAGGCACAATCCATAATAGAAAGTATTTGTAAACAATAAAGATTATTCAATTAAAATTTTCTGAGGGGCGGAGTAAGATGGCTGAATAGGAACAGCTCCAGTCTCCAACTCCCAGCTCGAGCGACACAGAACACAGGTGATTTCTGCATTTTCAACTGAGGTACTGGGGTCATCTCACTAGGGAGTGCCGGACAATCGGTGCTGGTCAGCTGCTGCAGCCCAACCAGCGAGAGCTGAAGCAGGGCGAGGCATCGCCTCACCTGGGAAGCGCAAGGGGGAAGGGAATAAAATAAAAATAAAATTTTCTGCTTGGCAAAAGAGACTGTCAAGAGAAGGGAAAGACAGGCCACAAGCTGGGAGAAAATATTTGCAATGGACATATCTGATAAAGGACTGTATTCCAAAATATAAAAAGAACTCTTAAAACTCAGCAATGAGAAAACAAACAACCCAATTAAAACATGGGTCAAAGACCATAACAGACACCTCATCAAAGAAGATATACAAATGACAAATAAGCTTATGAAAAGATGCTTCACATCACATGTCATCAGGAAAATGCAAATTAAGGTAGCGATAAGATACTACCTCTTAGAATGGCCCAAATCCAGAACACTGACAGCACCAAATGCTGGCAAGGATGTGAAATAATAAGAACTCTTCCTCATTTCTGGCGTGAAAAACTGTACAGCCACTTTGGAAGACAGTTTGGCAATTTCTCACAAAGCTAAACATACTCCTACCATATGATCCAGTAATTGTGCTCCTTCTTATTATCCAAAAGAATCAAAAACATGTCCATACAAAAACCTCCACAGAGGTTTATAGAGGTTTTATTTGTTATTGTCAAAACTTGCAAGCAACCAAAGTGTCCTTCATGAGGTGAATGGAAATACACTGTGGAATCATACGGTCTGGAGTTTATTTAGATTGGCTTCTTTCACTTAATGATATTACATTAAGTTTTATATTAATAATCATATTAAGTGCTAGTAATTTAATTTTAAAATAATATATCAAGATAACATTAAATATATCAAAATTTATATTATTATAACATATTTACATTTTTGTAATTAAATATATTTGATATATTTTGATATATTTATACTTAAATATCTAAGTATATTCTGTTATTTATATAAATATCTAAATAACAGTATATTATTCAGCACTAAGGAGAAATGAGCCATCAAGCCATGAAAAGACATGAGTGACACAGAAATAAATATCACTAAGTGAAAGAAACCAATCCAAAGAGACTATACACTATGTGATTCCAAGTATATGACATCTTGAAAAAGCAAAACTATGCGGATAGGAAAAAGATCAGAGGTTGCCATGGGGTCGGGGAGGGAGGGATGAATAGATGAAATACAGAGAATTTTTAGGGCAGTGAAAATGAAACTCCTCTATATGATTACTATGCTGGTGGATTTTGTTCAAAGTCATAGGAGGTACAACACCAAAAGTGAACCCTAATTTAAATTATCAACTCTGGGAGATAATGATGTATCAATGTAGGTTTGTCAATTTTAAAAAAACTCTGGTGGCAGGGGTAAGGGGTATGTGAGAAATTTCTGTACCCTTCAGTCGATTTTGCTGTGAACGTAAAACTGTTCTACAAACAAAGAGCCTGTTTTTAAAACTAAATGAATTTCAAAAACATTATTCTAAATGAAATAAAGCTTACATTTGAATGAATTATTACATTATTCAATTTATATGAAATTCAAACTCAGCAAGATCTGTCTATGGTATACAGAAATCAGAACAATGTTGCCTAGGAGTGGGAAGGGATTTCCTAGAAAAGGTCATGAGTGGACTCTTTGAGGTGGTGAAAATTTTCTTTTTCTTAAGGGGGTACAAGTCACATGGTAAATGCATTTATCAAAACTGAACTCTACATTTGTGATTTGTGCATTTCACTGAATATAATAGTCAAACATGAAAATTTTATTCAAAGAAATATGCATAGTTTTTAAATGTCCCTGTATTAAAGAGGAAGAACTAAAAGTAATTTAGGTTAGTAGACTTCATAAGAATTAAAATGACAATGACAAAACAAGAGAAAGCAGAAAGAGGAAATTAAGAAAGATGATGCTAAGATTAAAAGTACAAGCATTTTGTAAAATAATAATAATAAAACTGAGACAGAATCCCAAAAGTTATTCTTTTATTTTTTTAATTTTTATCTTTTTTGAGATGGAGTTTTGCCCTTGTTGCCCAGGCTGGAGTGCAATGGCATAATCTCAGCTCACTGCAACCTTCACCTCCCGGGTTCAAACGATTCTCCTGCCTCAGCCTCCTGAGTAGCTGGGATTACAGACCCGCCGCCACACCTGGCTGATTTTTGTATTTTTAGTAGAGACCCAGGGTTTCACCTCGTTGGCCAGGCTGGTCTCAAACTCTTGACTTCAGGTGATTCACCCACCTCAGCCTCCCAAAGTGCTGGGATTACAGGCGGGAGCCACCAAGCCCAGCCCAAGCTATTTTTAAAGAACATTAAATTAGATAAATATGTTAATCCTAGATCCAAAAAGGAAGAAAAAAATTAATATTTTAGGAATGAGAAATGAGACAATCACACACAACCCCAGAAAGAATTAAAATAATATAAAGATATATTGTGAACATATCTATGGCATTTAACTTGAAATGCTAGCAGGAAAGGATCACATTTAGTGAAATTCAAAGTTATCAATGTAAACCAAAGAAATTTTGTTGCCGATTTCTACAGAAATGACTGGAAGGCAAGTAAGAGCCATCAGATATTCTCATAGATGAGGTCTATCAAACCTCTTTTTTGAAAATGAAATTTATTCTCTCTATACTACAGAAAATACGGAAAGCTTCCCAATATTATATACATCTAGCATAAATTAAGTATCAACATGATTGAAATAGATCAATCACATGTAGGAATGTACACGTGAATATTTTAAATAGAATATTAACAAATAGAACCCAACTGTTTGTCAACAGAAAACCCCAAACTGGCCAAGTAGGGTTTACTCTGGGTGTGCAAGAAGAGGTTCAAAATAGCATCCACATAATTTAGTATTTCAGCAAATTCAAGAATATCTCATATGATCACATTAACAGATGTTGCAATGACATTTGATAATATTTAATAGCTAATCCCAATAAAAATGTTTAGGTAAGAGAGAAAAGTTAATAATGGAAATATTTCCAATATTTACCAAAACCACAAGTCAATGTATTCTCAACATCGAAACAATAGAAAGAATCCAGTAAAACCCAAGAATCAAACAGAAAGCTTGTTATCACTATATTTATTCAATATTAATTTGTAAACTCCAATGAAAACAATGAGATGGGGAAATGTGTTGTTAGAAATATTGTAAATGAATAGATAAAATTATCTCTGGGGGATGCACCCAAGATGGCCGAATAGGAACAGCTCCAGCCTCCAGCTCCCAGCGTGAGTGACACAGAAGATGGGTGATTTCTGCATTTTCAACTGAGGTACCGGGTTCATCTCGCTGGAGAGTGCTGGACAATGGGTGCTGGTCAGCTGGTGCAGCCTGACTAGTGAGAGCTGAAGCAGGGCGAGGCATCACCTCACCTGGGAAGCGCAAGGGGAAAGGGAATCCCTTTTCCTAGCCAAGGGAAACTGAGACACACAACACCTGGAAAATCGGGTAGCTCCCACCCTAATACTGCACTTTACCAAGGGTCTTAGCAAATGGCACATCAGGAGATTATATCCCACACCTGGCCCAGAGGGTCCCACGTCCACAGAGCCTCCCTCATTGCTAGCTCAGCAGTCAGAGATCTAACTGCAAAGCTGCAGCGAGGCTGGGGGAGAGGCGCCTGCCATTGCCGAGGCTTAAGTAGGTAAACAAAGCCTCCAGGAAGCTCGAACTGGGTGGAGCACACCACAGCTCAAGGAGGCCTGCCTGCCTCTGTAGACTCTTCCTCTGGGGACAAGGCATAGCTAAACAAAAAGCAGCAGAAACCTCGGCAGAGGTAAATGCCCCTGTCTGATAGCTTTGAAGAGAGCAGTGGATCTCCCAGCATGGAGGCTGAGATCTGAGAATGGACAGACTGCCTGCTCAAGTTGGTCCCTGACCCCTGAGTAGCCTAACTGGGAGACATCCCCTACTAGGTGCAGACCTACACCTCACAACTCTCATGGCAGGGTACACCCCTGAGACGAAGCTTCCAGTGCAAGAATCAAACAGCAACACTAGCTGTTCAGCAATATTCTATCTTCTGCAGCCTCTGCTGCTGATACCCAGGCAAACAGGGTCTGGAGTGGACCTCAAGCAAATTCCAACAGACCTGCAGCTGAGGGTCTTGACTGTTAGAAGGAAAACTAACAAACAGGAAGGACACCCACACCAAAACCCATCAGTACATCACCATCATCAAAGACCAAAGGCAGATAAAACCACAAAGATGGGGGAAAAGCAGTGCAGAAGAGCTGGAAATTGAAAAAATCAGAGCACATCTCCCCCTCCAAAGGAATGCAGCTCATCGCCAGCAACGGAACAAAGCTGGACAGAGAATGACTTTGACAGTTGAGAGAAGAAGGCTTCAGTTGATCATACTTCTTAGAGCTAAAGGAGGAACTATGTAACCAGCGCAAAGTAACTAAAAAACTTGAAAAAAGAATGGATGAATGGATAACTAAAATAATCAATGCAGAGAAGGCCTTAGAAGAATGGATAGAGATGAAAACCATAACAGGAGAACTATGTGACAAATGCACAAGCTTCAGTAACTGACTCGATCAACTGGAATAAAGAGTATCAGCAATTGAAGATCAAATGAACGAAATGAAGCGAAAAGAGAAGCATGGAGAAAAAAGAGTAAAAAGAAATGAACAAAGCCTCCAAGAAGTATGGGATTATGTGAAAAGACCAAATCTATGTCGGATTGGTGTGCCTGAAAGTAACAGGGAAAATGGAACCAAGTTGGAAAACACTCTGCGGGATATCATCCAGGAGAACTTCCCCAACCTAGTAAGGCAGGCCAACATTCAAATTCAGGAAATACAGAGAACACCACAAAGATACTCCTCAAAAGAGTAACTCTAAGACACATAATTGTCAGATTCACCACAAAGTTGAAATGAAGGAAAAAATGTTAAGGGCAGCCAGAGAGAAATGTCGGATTACCCACAAAGGGAAGCCCATCAGACTAACAGCAGACCTCTGGGCAGAAACTCTACAAGCCAGAAGAGAATGGGGGCCAATATTCAACATTCTTAAAGAAAAGAATTTTCAACCCAGAATTTCATATCCAGCCAAACTAAGTTTCATAAGTGAAGGAGAAATAAAATCCTTTACAGACAAGCAAATGCTTAGAGATTTTGTCACCACCAGGCCTGCCCTGCAAGAGATCCTGAAGGAAGCACTAAACATGGAAAGGAACAACAGGTACTAGCCATTGCAAAAACATGTCAAAATGTAAAGTCCATCGATGCTAGGAAGAAACTGCATCAACTTAGTGAGCAAAATAACCAGCTAATATCATAATGACAGGATCAAGTTCACACATAACGATATTAACCTTAAATGTAAATGGACTAAATGGTCCAATTAAAAGACACAGACTGGCAAATTGGATAAAGAGTCAAGAC
>NW_016804690.1:9913856-9950252 GCF_001698545.2 Rhinopithecus bieti
AGAGAAATGCAAATCAAAACCACAATGAGATACCATCTCACACCAGTTAGAATGGCAATCATTAAAATGTCAGGAAACAACAGGTGCTGGAGAGGATGTGGAGAAATAGGAACACTTTTACACTGTTGGTGGTACTGTAAACTAGTTCAACCATTGTGGAAGACAGAGTGGTGATTCCTCAAGGATCTAGAACTAGAAATACCATTTGACCCAGCCATCCTATTACTGGGGATATACCCAAAGGATTATAAGTCATGTTGCTATAAAGACACATGAACAGGTATGTTTATTGTGGCGCTATCCACAATAGCAAAGACTTGGAATCAACCCAAATGTCCATCAGTGACAGACTGGATTAAGAAAATATGGCACATACATACCATGGAATACTATGCAGCCATAAAAATGGATGAGTTTGTGTCCTTTGTAGGGACATGGATGCAGCTGGAAACCATCATTCTCAGCAAACTATCACAAGAACAGAAAACCAAACACTGCATGTTCTCACTCATAGGTGGGAATTGAACAATGAGATCTCTTGGACATAGGAAGGGGAACATCACACATCAGGGCCTACTGTGGGGAGGGGTAGGGGAGAGGGATAGCATTAGGAGATATACCTAATGTAAATGACGAGTTAATGGGTGCAGCACACCAACATGGCACATGTATACATATGTAAGAAACCTGCACGTTGTGCACATGTACCCTAGAACTTAAAGTATAATAAAAAAATAAAGAAATAAAAATAAAATAAAATAAAATTATCTCTGTTTTGCTGATATGATTATGTACTTAAAAATCCAAGAGATTTACAAAGAGAAAATAACTACTGGCACTGATAAGAATATTTGATAGAATGACTGTGTATGAACAAGGAAAGTAGACTTAATAAATTTTTCCTTCCTAATAACATACTTGGAAAAAGAAAGAGGAGAAAAAAAAAGCCTTGAAAATGATAATGTAAACTAAATAGAATAAGCAAGGGATAGAGCCCATGAAAGCTATAAATCCTATTGTAAGAATGAAAAATGTTCTGAAAAAATAAAATTACATGCCCTGTTTCCAAATGGAACAAGTTAATATAAAAAATTAGTCTTCCTAAGATAAGGATGTATGTATATGTTTGTTTACACATACACATACACATACACATGATGCCATTTTCAGTAGAATCCCACGATTCAGTTACGCTTCATTTCAACTTGAATTGCATAAAAATTTAAAGTCCATATGGAACGAAAATGCCTATGAATAAACTAAAATTAAAATAAGGGGATATTTACCTAACCAGGTATCAGGATATACCATAAAACTACTGAAATCAAAACAATGTAGGGAAGGCAGACATATGAAAAAGTAAATCAGTGGAACAGAGGGATAATCCAGAAAAGACAGAGTGTATACATTAGAATTGAATATTGGTCCAGGGGTTATTAATTTTCAGGGAGAAAAAAAGGCGACCTATTTACAAAATTTGTCCCCAAAGCGAGTATTCATTCTAAAAACATTAATAAGCATATCTCATGTTATTTACAAAAAATCAAATGGATTAAAGGGTTAAATATAAATATGATATTACTGTTTTACTAGGATTTCTGGGAAAGACTAGGAAAGAAACTAATGAAAAACTTGTGTAGCAGAAGATACTATTAACAAAGACAGTAAACAAATGGTAGATTTAGGAAACATGTTTGCAATGCAGATAAGAGTTTAAAAGCTATAATTACATGAAGAGAGCTTTAAAAATTGATAAGAAACAACCAACCACCTGACGGGAAAAAAATGAGCAATAGATATAAATAAGCTATTCACAGTTGAGCAAATCCAAAAAGTCAAAAAATATGTGTATATACATTTTAAATTCACTAACAGGGAAACAGAAACTGAAGTAATAATAAATGATCACTTTAACCCTATGAGGCCAACACAAATTTTAAATAGTGATAACGCTGTTGGTAGGGATTTGTGCAACAAAGCATTTTCTACATTGCTGCTAAAAATGTAAATTGGTACAGCTTTTTAAGAAAGCAATTGAGCAACATTTATTAAAATGTAAAAATATATAAACCTTTTGACCAAGCAATCCTACTCCTTGGTATATATTCCGTAGAAATACAGCTGCCAGTAAGTAAGGACATGTGAATCCAGATGTTTATTGCAGCACCCTTTGTAGTGGCAAAAATATGCACACAAAGGAATAAACCATGGTAATCCACAGCACAGAATATTATTCAGCTACACTTTCAGACCTAATGGATTTCCAGAAGTTATTACTGATTCAGAAAAAAGTAAGATGCATGAAAAATTGTGTACAATATGGTTTATTTCTGTAGTGCAAATAATGACAAAAACATATCCACATATATGTGTATACGTATGCACATAAGTATATCATGTGACATAAATTTAGGTAATCATTTGAAATAATACAGAATAATACATATTAGGCCACACTAGTTAAGGGGGTTTACAGTTATCAATATTTATATTACTTAAAGTAAATGGTGTGGCAGAAGTAAATATAGGAGAGTGAAGACAGGGAATAAGGTGAAAATAAGGAAACAGAAAAAGGAAAGAAAACGTTATACTGTAAAGAAAGCCTTATAATAGTATCACTTACATAAAAGTATAAAAGTCTGTGTGTATGCGTATTTTCTGACCTGAAGGAGCAGTGTATAGCACCTTTATTGAGTGTGCTCTTCTAGAGTACTTTATATGTCTAAACTTAGTTAACCGTCACCATAATCCCACAATAATATTCAAAATATTATCCTCATTTAATCAATGAGAAAACTAAGAGGTTAAATAAGTAAATTTATCAAGAGTTACATGATTATTTAGCTCCAGGGTTTGGATTTGAACCCAGGCACTATGACCCTAAAACCTTGGTACTTAACCATCGGATAGCTCAGCTTTTAACGAATTTATGTCCAAGAGATATTATAAGACTAAATTCACAAATTGCAACATAATATGTATAATACAGCTTTATTTCAGTTAAAAAAAAAAAAAAACTCCTGTTGATATGTAATGAACATATGTTTTATAGACATATGTTTGAGCAAGAGAAAGATGTAGTTTAGTCCATAGGCTATTAAATTTGTTAGTTCTGGTGGGTGGAGATGGATATAAAGACAAGAGTGGGGCAATTGGTTTTGGTTTTATATACCACTAAAACATGTTTGATAAGTACCCAGATAAGACAGATAAGTACTGTCTCCTACACAGTGTATAAAAATTAATTGCTGAGATGTTTTGTTTTGTTTTTCTCATTTAGGGCTCTTTGATATTTAAGCAATATTTGTTCAACGGGAATTTCAGGCATGAAAAAGCTTTATAAAGGAGGTGGCACTTAGTACATAGGTAAGATTTTGAGATGTCAGAACAATAACATGAGAAAAAAAACTATGGCAAAATATTGCAAGACATTTTTTTTTTTTTTTTTTTTTTTTAGACGGAGTCTTGTCCTGTCGCCCAGGCTGGAGTGCAGTGGCGCGATATCGGCTCACTGCAAGTTTCGCCTCCCGGGTTCGCGCCAGTCTCCTGACTCAGCCTCCCAAGTAGCTGGGACTACAGGCGCCTGCCACCACGCCCGGCTAAGTTTTTGTATTTTTAGTGGAGACGGGATTTCACGGTGTTAGCCAGGATGGTCGCTTTAAGCCTACTCCTTCAATAACCTGGACTAGAGCAAGTGTTTTTGTATGAAAGCAATGTTAGAAGTCGGAAAGACTGCATAGACTTACACAGCCTTGAATGCTAGGATTAGAAACATATTATTCACTGCATAAGTGAACTGGGCTTCTGCAAAACTGGACCTCTTAAAACTGTGCACTAACCCTGTGAGAGGCTGATATGGATGCAGCCTTGACACCTGGGATGCTCCTAGCCTTGACTCCAGCCTGGAAGTCCTTGACCAAATACTGACCCCATTCAAAGGTTGTTTTATTCCATGTATCTCTTGTCACCCTTGTTCCACAGATGCCTACGGAACATCTGGTAGTTCCAGTGAGTCCACAGGGTGTCAGGTATCAGTGCAGAAGCACTTGCTCCACTCAAATCCCTATACCTGCCTTAGGAAGTTCATGCCACCTTACTCCGCCAGAAGCAAAATAAATGCCCCATCCATAAAGCCCACGTTTCCTTTTTCCTGCCTACTCCTTGGCAGCAGCTTTACTTCTGCACCCTGCTGGATTTTCCTGGCAATGTTTAGGAAAATCCTTAGAGCTAGGTATGCAGATTTCATCCTTCTCCTCTTTTGTGTCCTAATGACAAGAACATTAAAGGGAGCAAGGTGAAGTGGAGGGGAGACAAAGCAAAACAAATAAAATAGAGCATAATGTAGGATTTAGGTTGGACACATCTCAGATAAAAGCTGTATCTAAACCAACATAGCTTTGAGCCACCTCTCATGCAAATTTCTTCACCTGAAAAGCCAAATGTTTTACAAACCAAAAATTTTATTTTTAAAATTGTGCAATTGTTCTGCATCATTGCCATTATTGATGAGAATATATATCAAAACAAATTCAGGAATTTGGTGCTTATGCAAAGATGTTCGCCTGGTTGCTGGACTTTAGCTAGAAGAGTCTTCAGTGTCAAATCAGTTTATAACATGGTCAGGTTCACTAACTAGGGCACTCAACGGTTGATTATGATTGTTATCCAATAATTTAATGTAAAATACTTTTGCCTCTTTCCATGCTTTAACTGCTTTAATGTAACTCAATTCACAGTATAAAATGATGTTGAAGTGACATACTTATGGCTGAGGGGCAGATTTTAAAAGGTGATTCATTAAAGGATTACTGAACTGGCACATTCAGTTATGCACAGCTGGATTATATGGCAGGGTTCTCTTTGTCAAGAAGAGTGCACAGGAAGATACCTTTGTAGTAAAGGGCTGACCAGAGCCCAAAGAGCTTATGTATTTCCAAGAATAAATTTCCTTCTCTCACCATACAGGAAAAAAGATACAAAAAAAATACAATAAGCCTTAGAGAAAGTTCCTAAATGCAAGAAGGGATTTTTTTGGAAAGGATTTATACAGTTGTTTTACAGTAGCAAAAGCTCCATTAAAACAAAAAGCTAGTATTTCAGGGCCCACCTACTCAGTTTCAAAATCTTGCAGGCTATGGAAATCCAAGGATGTGCCAACAGCATAGCTGTTCATACTGTTCATATTGTATTCACTGAAGTGTCTTTTCATTTCTAGTAATTCTTTTAACGCATGTGATTCTAATCCCACTAATAAAGTCTCTTTTAGATTCACCCCTCTGGGAAGGAAAGAAAAGGAAGAAGTAAATCACTGACTTTCACTTTAAAACTCAAAGTCCTTGCATAAACATTAAAGTGGTGAAATCCAGGGTTTGTTTTTTTCTTTTCCATTTTAGATAAGATAACGATTATCTGGGCTGTAAAAAAAGAGAAAAATCAGGGAGAGGCAGATTAGATGTTCCTGGGTTTTTGGGAAAGGGCCATGTACCTTCCCCAGACCCTAGGACAAGTTAGGCAGAAGGAAGGTTGCACATCTTCAGACAAGTTTAGGGATTTGAATGGAGGCCGTGACCTGGAACATAGTAAGGGAATGCATTTAAAGATAATATTCCATGCCCTCCTTGGCATGATAGCATTTGAATAGTAATGGCTCCATAAGATATTCAGCCAAGAAAAAGCTGAAGCAACTTTGAAAATCCCCTGTGGAACTAGAATGGCACAAGAGAAGAGCCACACATGTCTCTTGTCTCACAAGAGAAGCTCATAAATTGCCAAGCAGATTTGAAGAGATCTGATACATAGGGCAAGGAAGACATGGTTACAACCTGTGGAGGACTCAAAAACAAGTGATGTCACAGCAAATACTTCCAAGGCAGATGTCAAAACAGCTACACCAAGATCTTGGGCCTCTTAAAGCTCTACAACCCAGAAGAAAACATTGGATTTGGGAAGATCCTGAATTGACTTGGAAAAGACCTTGAAACAATGGAAGAAACTCCAAATTGACTGTATTAGGGTGCTCCAAAGAAAGAGAAACAAGAGGATAGATAAATGGATTAGACAAAGAGATGATAGGTAGGTAGGTAGATAGATAGATAGATAGATAGATAGATAGATAGATAGATAGATAGATAGATAGAATAGATAGAAAGATAGATGATAGATAGATAGATAGATAGATAGATAGATAGATAGATAGATAGATAGATAGATAGATAGATGATAGGAGGGGATTTATTATGGCAATTGGATCACGTGATTACGGAGGCCAAGTCCCACAGTCTGTCGTCTGCAAGCTGGAGAAGCAAGGAAACTGGTGGTGTAATACAGTTGAGTTCAAATGCCTGAGAACCAGTGTAGCCAATGCTGCAAGTCTTAGCCTGAGGCTGAGGCCTAAGAAACTGAGTGCTGCTGGTATAAGTGTCAGAACCCAAAGGTCTAAGACCCTGGAATTCTGATATTCAAGGGCAGATAAAGATGGTCGTCCCAGTTCAAGAAGAGAGGCCAAATCCATCTTTCCTCTGCCTTTTTGTTCTAGCAAGGACTTCAACAAATAGAATGGTGCCTGCCCACCTTGGGTAAGGGCAGATCTTCCTTACTCAGCCCACTGATTCAGATGCCAACCTCTTCTGGAAACACCCTTACAGATGTGTCCAGAGATAGTGCTTTACCAGCTATCTGGTAAAGCATCAGTGAGCAAAGGGTCTTTTTTGGGTGGGTTTTTTTTTCCATGTTGAAAAAGAATTGCACCCCACAAGTGTTTACCACGTCTAGCCAGCTTCATCTTTCACCTGCAGTGGCCCTGAGCTCTCCCTCTCTATAATTCTGCTCTTGACCCCCTCAACCCATTGACCACTTAGCAGGCAGGGTAATCTTTTAAGAATGCTATCTGGGTAACACTTAACCCAGTCAAGCTGACACCTGAAATCAACCATCACATTGACCAAGACTGAATTTCAACCAGATGAAACGGGGAACTTGAAATATAACTTAAGCTCACTTGTAGGGAAATGAAATCATATTTCTTAAACAGTTGCATTTGTAAGCTGAGAATTGCAGGTACTTAACACGACTACCTGAAGCATAATTTTTCACTGTCTAAACATAGATGAAAATTACTGTAAAGTTAAAAAATATGTTCTTAATATCTAATATCCAACTCTCATCCATCATTGAAAATATAAACTCTGTGTGATTTAAAAACAATTAATTATTTAAAATAATTGAAATTATTGTCTTCCCACCATGACTGAATTTTTTTATTATTTTATTATTATACTAGAAGATTAGAGGTAGGCAGACCAGGAGATTTATAAAATGAAATTGAAAGGTGATATCCTATGTATGACATTCTATCATTTACACAACCAACTAAGCATCATTTTTTCAGTTGTCACACTGGAAAACCATTGAGATCTAAAGGCATTGAGGTTTGGCCCAGCATAGGGTCTCACTCCCGTAATCCTAACACTGAGAGGCTGAGGTGGGTGGACTGCCTGAGCTCAGGAGTTCAAAACCAACCTGGGCAACATGGTGAAATCTCGTGTCTACTAAAATATAAAAAATTAGCTGGGCATGGAGGCGCATATCTGTAGTCCCAGCTACTCAAGAGGCTGAGGCACAATAATCGCTTGAACCTAGGAGGCAGAGGTTGCAATGAGCCAAGATTGTGCCACTGCACTCCAGCCTAAGCAACAGAGTCAGACCCTGTGTCAAAAACTAAATTAAATAAATAAATATACTGAGGCTCAACATATTTTTGGGATTCTTCTTTCGAAGTTTGCTTCTGAGACAGTATATGAGACCCACAAGAAAATAAGGGTTATCACAAATTTAGAAGTCACTCAAGAAGTCTAAACATCTTTGTAGCCAGACTTTATCTTTGATTATTAATAATATTTTTAAGCTTGATACATTTATTCAATAGATTTGGTCCAAAGCATTATTAACAGAGTTCACAGCACAAAGCCATCCTTAAAGAACGTTTGAAAACATCCAAAGCACCACACCTCTAAAAGAAACCTAATGAATTACCAAAGGTTTGGCAGAAATGGTAGAAAATGGACAGTCACTCAACAAGGGAAAAAAAGGGATAATTAATGCTATGAACTTTGATGAATAGATCTATAATGACTCGGGGTGAAATAAATTATCTTGTTTATTCTTTTTTTCTCTTAAATACAATATGGTAAAATTAAATACAATGTATACATTGTGGTCCCCCTGCTTATGTACCCTTTATATCTAAAATACAACTTCAAATTTTGAAAACTTGTAGTCTCCTTTTAAAACAGAACAATAATTTTGTGCCAAAGAAAGGAGGAAAAGCATAAGAGTGGCAAGGCAGCTAGAAGGTTTCTTCATGGAGAATAACCAAGCATACCAAAAACCAGAGACTGCAAGAGGAGACGATCTATAACATGTCTACAATAAATCTCTTTAACAATCTTTCCTTGTCTCTCCAAAGAAGGGATTGTATGTGGCACTTCTGAATGTTGTCTATTCTCTCCCTCTAATTCCAACCACATAGAAGGTGAATGAATTGAAATGTATTCCAAATGAAAATGGTAAATATGATTCAATATTCATGAACAGGATGAGTTTTAAATATTTAACAACCATGAGCGCATAGACACTGACCATTTGGAACAGATGTGGCAACTAATGGACACTAGCCATTAACTGACATTGTCATGAACAACTGACATTGTCATATTGGGTGTCTCAGCTGATTATTGGCCCTGTTCATCGGTGTTTCTCTAGGGAAGAATAACTCCTTTTTACATACAAACAGATTTTTTTCTTTATATGTGAACTCAGTAAGAAACACAAAATCTCTATTGCAACATGCTTTTTTCGAAGGTCTATAGCTTGCATCAGAAAAGGTAAAAACAAAGTATAATAGTAAGCAATTTTATCTGCTCAGAAGACTTTAAAAGCAAAGTGATATTACTCTACTAGAAAGCTGTTCTTTGAAGAGGACCTACCAATTTTTTATTTGAAGTATAAACATTACATAGAGTCTAGCTTCTGTTGGAGAAAACCAGTTATTGATAACAGTGGAACAAGGACAAGTGGGCTCATTTTATCAGATATGTAGGACATGGCAAGTTATGAAGTTACTCCAGACTGCAAAGGGTCTTTCTTGGATTGGTCTTTTTTTTTCCATGTTGAGAGAGAATTGCACCCCACAAGTGTTTACCAGGTCTAGACAGCTTCATCTCTCACCTGTAGTGGCCCTGAGCTCTCCCTGTCTATGATTCTCCTCTTGACCCCCTCAATCCATTGGCCACTTAGCAGGCAGGGTAATCTTTTAAGAACGCGAATTTGATCATGACCCTTACTTGCAGGAAACTTTCCAGGAAGTTCTCATTATGTTTTTTTTTTTTATTTTTTTTGAGATAGAGTCTCGCTCTGTTGCCCAGGCTGGAGTGCAGTGGCATGATCTCAGCTCACTGCAAACTCCGCCTCCTGGGTTCATGCCATTCTGCCGCCTCAGCCTCCCGAGTAGCTGGGACTACAGGCGCCCACCCCCACGCCCAGCTACTTTTTTGTATTTTTAGTAGAGACGGGGTTTCACCATTCACGGGATGGTCTTGATCTCCTGACCTCGTGATCCACCCGCCTCGGCCCCCCAAAGTGCTGGGATTACAGGCATGAGCCACTGCGCCCAACCTCTCATTATGTTTAGAATTGACTAAGTTCTAATTCTCTCATTATGTTTAGCATGACTAAATGATCCTGAAATGACTGGCCATGCGTAATTCCCCAACCTCGTTTTGACCCCCTCTCCTGTGCACTCACTTGTCTCTCAACACACAGGACTGAATTCTTTGATCTTCAGACTGTGCACATATACTATCTGTGGCATTCTCACTGGCTCTATCCTACTTACCCTTCATTTCCATTTAACTATCGTTTTTAAAGAGGAGTTGCCTGAGTCTCTAGTTAATTATTTTCTTATCATCATGAATTCGTGTATTTAAATATTTGATATATTTCCATTTATTGCAGTTACTATCCTGCTCAAATCGTCCCACTAATAGCGGCCTTTTAAAATTAGTTCCATAGGCACGAACCAATCACAAGAACCTATAATTAGTCATGAGAGCTTCTTTACTATCCAATGTAAGGTGTTCCAGGCTGATATTCTACATTTCTTGATCCACAATTGCACCCATGCATTTCTCAAAGATGTTTGGATTCTTTCAGTGGGAAAGTGACAAAACCACAACTTTGATGCTAAAGATTCTCATTCGCAATCAAAACCACAATTTTAACACTGAAGATTTATTTTGCTACTGGATGCCTGGTAATTTTTTTCTAGACCTTTATAGTGGACATAGCTGGGAGTGTGATGCCTCCAGTTTTGCTCAAGATTGCTTATGCGTTCTTATTGCATCCTCTATATCTCTTAACTCTTGTATTTTTCATTTTTCTTGTCTCCATATGCTCCATGCTCTGAATAGTTTCTTTAGACATACTTTCCAATTCATTAATCCTCTCTTTAGTGTTCAACCTATTAATTGAGTTTTGTATTTCAACTATTATATTTTAGTTGCTAGATCCCTAATTTGTTGTTCGTTGCTTTTATTGACTTTCAGTCATGCGGTTTGTTGCCTTGGGTATTCAGTAAGTTTTGATTATACCTACACATTTTGATAGGGAAACTTAGTTTCACTTGATTGTGGGGGCCTAACCTAGAAATGCTTTTCTCTAGAAAGAGGCTAGAGGGATTACTGATCTGAAACCACCTTAGCTTCCTTCCAAGGCTTTTGCTTAAGGGAGAGATTTCCAATTGAGACAGAGACCAAGCTCATTATCTCTGCAGTGGTATTGGTATTTGCCTCCAAGCTAACCCTCAATTTTACATTTGCTCAGTATTATCGTTTCAGTTCACAGTTATTTTTCTTTGCTTTTACTTGTTCCCCTTGGATCTCATCTAGTTTCTGCTAACCCTTCAATACATTAAAGATCCTTTTTGTAACTTTTCAGCTCTAACACAACAAAGAATCTACAAGTGCTGTCAACTGAGAGGGAGTCAAAGGTGATAAGAAAGAATTGATGCTCCATGGGCAAAATGATGCCGGGAGCGCACGTCTCTGTCACTGAGATTTTTATAGAGAAGAAAAAATCTCCACCCGCTAACCATGGGCTCATCTAGAAATCAATTATCCATCTCAGGTCATGAATGGATACAGAATTACCTGCCAAAGACCCCAGAGCCTGTATGGTTTATGTGGAAGCCTCAATTTTATGTGGTTCCGACATCTCAAGCTAAAAAGCTGACTTGAAAAATGGCTTAGAACCTGCTAATTCAATCAGATATGATCTGGGGTTATCAAAAATCACTCCATAGAGAGGTAACCACAGCCAGTGCACACAACGGACTAGAGAGGAAATTTTTCCTAGCAAAGTGAGGAATTTAAGGATATAACCTGAGGGAGTCTGATATAGAAAAGAAATTCCAAAGACCCAGACCCCCAAAAAACAGAGAATTCACGTCTGAGACACTAGAGGTAAGAGAGAAATTGGAAAGGAGCTTTAAAATAGTTATGTTTAAAATGTTCAATATAATGTTTAGTGACTCACCTGATGTCAGTCAGCTCGCAAGTTCAAACCAGACAATCTGAGGGCAGAGTTCACCTTCATAACCAGTATGATATGCTTTCCTGACCTCTCACATTGTGTCTGGATGAAAGGGGCTGACTTCCACAATACTAGCCTATCTTACTCTAATGTTGGAGTTTAGAGCTCTCTCCCTTTAGCTAATATTCTTATATTTGACATCATAATATCATTAAAACAACTTACGGTTGTATTTTCAACTGGACAGAAAGATAAATATGGATTTCCACCAACAGTGGAAAATTCATCTCTCTATGGAACTTACCTGTTATGCTGCTCAGGATAGATGGAAACGCCAAAGGATCACACCCTTATCAGTTCATGGAAAAATCACCAGATGGACTCCTTGTATAAGTAAAACCTGATTACAGTGGGGTGGGAATGAGCAGTCTTCCTGGCTGGATATGGTTTCTTAATTCACATCACATTTGGATTATCATGATAAACAATCAATTTTTTGAACCCAGTTCATTAAACTTCATCAATTATGTGTTTCACTTGTTTTCCTTTATTACATATTTCTAGACTACTATCCTCTCGATGGAACAGTATTGTTTCATAGCTGATCATTTATTTCTCTCTGTTAATTTAATACCATCAGTACATTCTGAGAGCCTTAAATTGAGAATTTTGACATTTTGAGGCCATCAATACACTGACACCAAGCAGGAGAAAGGCAGTACAGAAAAAGAAAACTACAGATGAATGCCTCTCATGTACATATATGTAGAATTTCTCAACAAAGTATTAGCAAATTTAATCCAACAGTAGGCAAAAAAGAGAAATGTCTTACAGTTAAGTGGGGTTAATCCTGGAAATGGAAGCCTGGCTCTACATTCAAAATTCAGTCAATATCATTCACCATACTAACAAACGATAGGAGAAAAAAATCACATGATCATATTAAATGAGGCAGGAAAAGCATTTGAAAAAACTGAAACTCATCTATAATAAACACTCTCAGCAAACTAAGAATAAAAGAGAATTTCCTTAACCTAATAAAGAGTATCTATTTAAAAAACTATAGCTAACACATGTAATAATGAAGACTACATCTTTTCCCACCAACATAAGGAAGAACACAAAGACATTTGCTCCCACAACTCCTATTTGGCATAGTACTGAAACCCTAGCCAGTTCAACAAGGTAAGTAAAAGAAATAAAAGGCACACTGACTGGCAATGAAGAAATAAAATTATCCTATTCATAGATGTCATGATTGATATAGAAAAGCTAAATAGTTTTGTAAAAACCTTCTAGAACTAAGAAATGAGTTTAGTAAATTTATAAGACACATGTCAATATGCAAAAATCAATCCCACATATATGTATATACTAGCAATGAAAATTGGAGACAGACATTTTTCAAAGTTCCATTTATAATGGCCCTAAAAATGACATGCCTAGATGTTAATCTAACAAAAGTATGCAAAATCTGGTGGTTTTCAAAGGGAAATCAAAGGAGAGCCAAATAAGAGAAATCAAGGAAGAGCTAAATAAGGCTCACTATCTTCTGGAAGGCTCAGTATTGTTTAGATATCAATTTTTTCCAAATTTGGCTATAGATTTAACACTTATCCCAGTTAAAATCCCGGCAGGGTTTTCATAAATACTGTCAAGTTGATTCTAAAATTTGTGTGGAAAGATAAATGACCTAGAAAACATTTTTTTTTAAAGAAGAACAAATTTAGAAGATTCACACTATTTGATTTCATGACCTACTCTAAAGTTATATCAGTCAAGACAATATGGTATTAGTGGTACTAAATTATGGTATACAGGTCAACTGATTTTTAGTACAAATGTAAAGGCAGTTTTATAGAAAAAGGATAATATTTCCAACAGATTGTGTTAATACAATCGGACATTCATATGCCGAAAAAATACATACCTTGCCCCACACCTCATATCTTATACAAAATTAACTTGAAGTGAATCACAGATCTAAATGTAAAACACAAAATTACAAATATTCTGAAAAAAGAAAACACAAAAGAAATTTTTCATAAATTTGAATTACACAAAATTAACTTGAAGTGAATCATAGACCTAAATGTAAAACATAAAATGACAAATATTCTGAAAAAAGAAAACACAAAAGAAATTTTCATAAATTTGAATTAGGAAAAAATTCTTAACTATGACACCAAGAGTATGACCCATAACAGAAAAAAGTTGATCAATTGTACTTCATCAAAACTAAAATCTTTTTCTCCATAAAAGATGGCTAAGGGAATGAAAAACACAACCTAGTGAAAATACCTGAATCACAAATCTAATAAAGGGCTGAAATCCTTAATTTAAAATGAACTCTCAAAACCAACAATAAGAAAGCAAATGTCCAGTAAAAAAAAATAATAATGATGAACGAAACTGGGCAACATAGCCAGACACTAACTCTACAGACAAAACAAACAAACAAACAAACTAAAAGATTAGCTGGGTATGGTGGTGTGCACCAGTAGGCCCAGCTACTTGGCAGGCTGAGGCAGGAGGATAACTTGAGCCCAGGAGTTAGAGGCTGCTGCTGTGAACTATAATTGTTCACTTCACTCCAATCTGGGTGACAGAGTGAGACCCTGTCTCAAAAAACAAAAAAAAAAAAAAAAAAGAAAGAAAAAGAAAAAAGATTTGAACAGATATTTTACTAAAGAAGATAATCAGATTGCAAATAACACATGAAAAGATATTCAACATGTTAAAACCACAATGAGATTCCACTCTACACCTATTAGAATGGGTAAGAAAAAAAAAAAAAACACACATCAATACCAAGCACTGGCAAAAATGCAAAGTAACTAGGACCCTCATACCCTGCTGGTGGACATGCAAAATGGTCAAGCCACTATGGAAAACAATTTGGTAGTTTCTTATAAGTTATATGTACATTTATCTTACGATCTTCAATCCCACTCCTAGGTATTTAGAAGAACGAAAACTCGCATTTATACAAAAAAACTATGTTCAGAGCACATTATGTTAAGAGCAGCATTGTTCCTAATCATAAAAAACTGGAATCAGCCTGAATGTTCTTCACTGGTGTTTTATTGTACCAGAGTTTCTCTGGTACAACAAAATACTTCTCAGCAATAAAAAGAAACAAACTACTGATATACACAAAACAACAACAACAAGGATGAATGTAAACGCTTTCCTCTAAGTGAAAAAAAGTCAGACTCAAGGCCAGGCCTGGTGACTCACGCCTGTAATCCCAGCACTTTGGGAGGCCAAGGTGGGTGGATCACGAGGTCAGGAGATCAAGACGGTCCTGACCAACATGGGGAAACCCGTCTCTACTAAACATTCAAAAAATATAGCTGGGCGTGGTAACACACGCCTGTAGTCCCAGCTATTCGGGAAGCTGAAGCAGGAGAATCGCTTTAACCCAGGAGGCAGAGGTTGCAGTGAGCCGAGATGGGGCCACTGCACTCCAGCCTGGGCAACAGAGTGAGACTCCATCTCAAAAAAAAAAAAAATTCAGACTCAAGGCCGGGCATGGTGACTCAGGCCTGTAATCCCAGCACTCTGGGAGGCCAAGGCGGGTAGATTGCTTGAGTCCAGGAATTTGAGACCAACCTGGGCAACATAGCAAAACCCCATCTCTACTAAAAATATAACAAATTAGCCAATGTGATGGTGCGTGCCTGTAATCCCAGCTACTCAGGAAGCTGAGATGGGAGAATCACCTGAGCCCAGGAGGTCGAGGATGCGGTGAACCCAGGCAGTGCCACTGCACTCCAGCCTAGACAACCAGTGTGAGACCCTGCCTCAACAAAAAAAAGAAATCAGACTCAAAAGATTGTAAACGGTATGATTTCATTTATACTAAAATTCTGGAAAAGGCAAAACTATAAAGACAAAAAACAAATAAATTGTCCCAAGAGTTTGGGATAGGAGAGATTTTGACCACAAAGGGGCAGCACAAAGGAATATTTTTGGAGTGAAGGAATGGTTCTATATCTTGATCGTGGTTACAAGACTCTATATCAAAACTCATAGAACTATACGCACAAAAAATAGTGAATTTTACTTGATGTAAATTTAAAAGTAACTTAAATATATATTTAATACAATATTATATATAAGTATATTTTATTATTCCATTTATATTATGTAATGTATATTAGTTAATATAAAGTAACTTAAATATATATGTATACACACATACACCCACACACAAAAACAAAAAACAAAAATCTGTGTCCTATGAGCAGAAAATCCTACCCTGAGGGAGTGAGCTTCCTATACCCTTCTCAAAATAAAACCGACCTTAAAACATGAAGGAAAATAAGTGAGAACTCAGGCTCACACTACTCAGAACTCTTGAAAGCCAGGTATGAAAAGTTACTGGTTGCTTTTTACACATTGCAGTTCAATTCACCTTGACCTCTTACCTCGGGTTTCAAAAGAACAAAAGCAGCCTAATGGAAACAAAACACTTTGGCATCAGGATATTTAGTGACTTGTAATCGCACCTCTATTAGCTCTGCTGCACTTAGTCTAACCTTAGAGTCTGTTTCTCTCACAGGAGGGAGGAATAATAAGGATAATACAGTCTGAGCTACGCACATGTCTTCTCTAAGATTCATTCAATGAAATTCAAAATGTATCTAAGCCCTCTATTCTGTGATTTCCTGTTTAAGCCTACGTTCTTGTGAAATGCCACCAATCGGAAGCATTGTACAGAATGCGTAATGTTAAGCTTTTAAATGAAAAGAAAATTAAAAACTGAACTAAAAGAATATTGCAAATACATAGCTACTCATGTAAAAAATTCAACACTTCTCTTTTAAATAACCTGGTGACTAACTGGTGAAAAATATCTGGACCTGCTGCTTCATAGTTTAATGTTTTTCTCTTGCACCTGGCTGACACTCTCATTCATACCAAGGGAGATATTTGATTACTAGACTCAAATCAACAGATGTAACTGTGCCCCAAGCCTCAAAATCTATTCCTATTAAGAGGTAGTTTATCAGCTTTTGAGGAACTGTGAAGCATTGTTTTAGCTGATGTTGTCACTGTTCATTTGAGACACACACACATAAAATACAGTTGTCCAAGTCCATGTTATCCCAGCAGCCAGGAAAGGTAGCCAAAAGCACGTTTGCAACTGACTCCTTCGTAAAGTGAAAAATATAATAGAATAAATATGAATACCTTCATTTCTTGAAGTGTCTGGGATATACTTATAGTAGAGAAGACAGAGAATTCCAGACACTCAGGTTTTTCTGCGTACCTAATTGGGCCTGTACTCAAGTATACTATATCTTTTTTTGTGCCAGATTGCTTGGTCCTCTGTGGATGACACAATGTAAAGTGAGAGTTAATTAGTTCTCAAGTTTAAGACCACTATTAAAGCATTAGAGAAGCAGGTGAATCATATATTTCTGGATAAAAATCAGAGATGGCCATAAGACTCTTAAACAAATTATACTAGACGCAAAGTCTCATTACTCCGTGTCCATTTTCATTGGACAACTCTGCTTAATTTCTGGGTTTATTATTCACATTATGCAGCAAATGAAGTAAACATAGCTTCTCTCTCCACTTCAAAGTGAGATAGAATGAAATGATATATACATATATAAATGGTTTTGTAAAGAAAATGGCACTATATCTGTGCAAGATATTATTTTCTTTAATAGCTGTTGCTGACACTCTCACAAATACATAGTAATTTTCCAGATAGCAAATCTAACAGCTAGATTGTTATTTCATATCTGTGATGTGTAAACGCTGCTTAAGCCAGTTTCAGTAGTAGTGTAAAAACAGTGGTTCTACCCAAGTGCTTTGCATACGTGTTTGGAACAAATTGACACAATAAACTAAAACATCAAAATACACTCGCCACCTAATACTGATTTTTGCAGACACCATAGAAAGCTACCATAGGAGACATTTTAAAGATGAACAGTTTCAGCACTTAAACTTTCAATAAAAAACATTTCTTCTGAGAATGACTGTTGGCTACAGTGGCTTTTCTGAGATGATTAGACATGGTTATATACCAAAGATGAAAGGGAAAATCAATTAGCAATGGCCAACCCGGTGTCTCCACTGTCTTAATCATCAAGGACTATAGAATGGCAAATCAAATTGATTTAGATCACCTACACATCTAAAGCATCTAAAGCAAAAAGAACACATTACTTTCTTTTTTAAAAAAAATGCATTCTGATTGACTTATCATTTTTTACTGAATGTGCAGATTTGATTTACAATTTTCTATCAGAAATCTAGTAGGTGGAGAACAGATATGTCTGTTGAGTTGCAACTTTGAATAGTATTGAGCACAAATGAGGAATTTAGGTTACTTTAAACAGCTAGAATTTCTTGGGCCTCAAAGTTAGAAAGGTCCCTACAGCCCATGTAGTTTAACCATCTTATCGCATGCTTACTACCTACCAAAAAGTTGACATTAATTATCTCATTTAATCTTCACAAAAAGTAGAGGAGGGGAGAACTATTAACCCTGTTTTATATATGGGGAACCACAACCTTGGTAGTTAGGTAATTTGCCCAAGGTCACTCTGTTTATAAGTAGGGGGTCTGGAATTCCATCACTAATTTGACTCAAAATACTTGCTTTTTCCTCCTTGCTGAGCCTCCTTATCTACAACATTTCACTAGTGGCAGAGAACTCATTCCTCCTGGTGCAACAAATTTTTAGATAGCTCTGGCTATAGATATTTTGATGTCAAACAAGTAACCCGAAAAAAATATAGCATGCCATAAAAACTAAAGTTATCATTTGTCATCAATAACTACATCCTGATCCTGCTTGTGGGAGGATCTAAACCTACACTTTTCCTTTTGAAGACAATCCTCAAAATCATAATCATTCTACCATACCTTACTTGGCTTTCAGATTATAATCAGATGCTTCCTTTTCCTTAAAAAAAAAATAAAAGAAAAAAAAAAAGGCTTAGGGACTTCTGTAATAACTACGGTCTTTCTGATCAACGGGTCCCCAGGAATTTTGCATAAAATATCAGATGCTTTTAGCCTGAAAAGTGTTCATGTCAGTTATCAACCAATTCCAAGCATATTCCTATGAATGCGTTGTTTTATTAGAATTGCATCTGAGAGATGTGCCTGGATTATTGTACTTGTATAGCGACTGAACAGAACTGTTAGATGGGACGTAAGAGGTTGCTGAAATTTACCTATATGTTATATGTGATGTGTAATATATCATTATAATATACCTGGTAGTCCAACAGTTAGCTTATACCCAATGTTATAGATGATTGGTCCAAAACTAGTTTACCTTAATGATAACCCATTGCTTAGTTGAGTTGAGTCAGTTTGCTACCCAAAGGATTTCACCACTAGACTTTCTAATCAGATGCAATCAAATTCGACATATACGCATTTTCGTTTCCTACGGTATGGGTAGCAGGGAAGGGTTGCATGTGTGTCAGTTGTAGCTGAGCGAATGTCGGTATGCTAAGTGACATGAGAAGAAATTAGAGTACTAGAAACAGTGTTCATGTTAGCTGCACGACGTAAGGGATGGGAGAGTGGATCTTTGTTAGCTTGACGTACCTTCTCCAGCTCTCTCACAGTACCTTTTGTTTCTTTCTGGCAGCTCTGTAAATTTGGCTCCAAGAGCGCTATCAATTTAACTCCAAGAGCCTTCTTGATCGTACCTTACCTGCTCTGAGTTTATTTCATTGCCCCTTGGACCTAAAAAGGAGCTTTCATGCCCATGAGGACTTGGCCAAGTGTCTTGTCCAACCCATCAACCTTCAGCAAAGGGGGCTCCAGAGTGCGTGATTCCAGAGTCAATGCCACCAAACCAGACACTGACATGCACACATACTAAATTGGAAATAAGCCATATACATAATATAAATATGTATGTGTGTTATATATATATCATATATATATATTTATATATACTATATATATAGTGAATATGTTCGCCAGAATAATATGTGGAACAAATGTGATACCCTTCCAAATAATATGTGGAATGAATTCTTCTGATTTCAAGAGAAAACAACCAAGAATAGCAATTAACCAGAAATTTGATTTTGAGAAAATTCCTTATTGAAAAAAAGTGATATAATGTAATGCCATTATTATATAATTCTTGTTAAATAGAATTCAATCACACTCAAAGATAAATTCATAAAATTAAACCCTGCTGTAAAATGATTACTGTACCAACACAAAACGTGTCCTATTACCCAACACCAGCATTTATTCAGCATTCAAAAAATATTTACTTAGTACATACTATATGACAGGCACCCTAAAGATGGACTTTGCTACATTTAATATGTACATAGGATTATGCTTTTGATGAGTTTTATTCACATTTCTAAGACCACAACAGTATTCTTGTGAGGTGAGAAGTCTTACGTAGACATCTAAATAATTTCAAATAAAACTACTTGCTAAATAAACTATGGAAATGTAAAAAGAACTTAGGTCTTAGTTCTCAAGATTTAAACTATTGTACCTTTTCTTCCCCATTTCCAAGATTCTAAGCCACCTCTTTCCCACTATATACATGAGATTCCCTCAGGAAATAACTAATATTCTAAGTAAACTACAAATAATATGTGTAAATCTGTATATGAACAAATTGATTACAGGACTAACCACAGCATGAAACCAAAGTAAACATAAATTACCAGAATCTAAATGCAATGGAATTTATAGATACACATGTTGATCAATTTTTACATTGCCAGAAGTAATACATCACAAATAAAAGCCTGATGTAACATGCCTGTTGTATAAAACATGCCCGAATTAACGTGCAATTTATTTTGGTGTTGCAAGGTCATGGAAAAAATTCCAGAAACTAACCCTCTGTTGGAACCACCCAATGAGTTTAATTATAGACTTTTATATAATGAAGACTCCTTACATCAAATACTTGCATGGAAATCTACTCAGCATAATCTAGAAATTTTGAAAACAAATAAGGTACTTGATTATTGCAAAGATACTCACAGTAGAAATTCCTTTTTGCTCGTGGGTTCATCATTTGGTGATGTTTTCATCAGGAGTCATCATGCTTTTGATCTTTAATGCCGTTCTTCCTCCAAGGTTTCTTGTCCGTAATTTCCAAAACAGAGTCACTTGTACTAACAAGCCATCGTCCCATACTGTTTCCTTTTTGTGTGTGAAAGTTACCCTGTAGATCAGTTTCCTGTACAAAAACACTCAAAATGAACAAACTCTGCTGTGTGCAAGTGAAATGTGCTACTCAAATCCTCTGTTTTTACAGTTTGGTTCAGGAAGAAATTCCCTGATTAAAATGAGGAACTATATCCCAGTTGTTCCAGAGAATTTAAAAGACAGAAGTTTCTTCCTTATGAATGAGCATATCAAAGTTGCCAGCGTCACGTATTCTTACAAGTTTGTGGCTCAAGCATTTACACACGAAGCATCCATGTACTGTGTGCAGGCTAAAGACTCTCCCAATTGCTACAGTAACAATATCCCAACTATATTTTCAAATCAGGCTTAGTATGCTTTGAAGTACATAATGTTTTCCATTCCTGAAAGGACAAAGAGATCTGCATTGTCAAAGTTTATTTTTAAGCTCATGTGCTTGCTAAGTGCAGTGGCAAACCGGCTTGGCTTTCCGTGCCTGTAGTACCATTGCTGGAACCTATTAATGCAAACAGATGAATCGCTGGCTGCGTTCCACATAGGCTTTTATTTTTTATCTTACCTTATCTAAATTGCATTGATTATCATTTTTAAAATCAGAAATGTTATCAGTTTTCTGAGCATGCTTGTTTTATCAGTACAGAAGTCATGTAAAAAAGTCAAATAAGAGGAAAGTTTTAAATAGCTTTTGCTGAGATAAGAAAGTTAGTAATTAGAGGTAGATTCTGCCTCTGGAAGAACTTTGAGGGACATTTGGAGACAGTAAAAACGACAACAAATCTTAAATTAAGGAGTGAAAGATGAATAAAAGAGACAGAAGAGAAGAGAAAAAGAGAGACAGCAAAAGTGAGAGCAACACAGAGAGAGAGAGAGAGGCCTTGACTATTAGCAATAATTTTTCACATATTTTCTTATTGTTGCTCTGGTTTGTATAACCCCCTACCACTCTGCTCAACCCACCAAATTTAGCCACATGTCATCTAATACCAGACTAAGGCTTGTGGAAACACATTATTGCTCTATTAAAGCCATAACAAAATACAGTTGAACATTAGGTAGTGGGGTAGCCCTGAAGTAGTAACACAATCTGTATGATGGAATTTCGAGCCCAAATTTTAAACATCTGGTTTTGATATGCTAATAAATGTGATAATGTACATTAAATATCAGTGTTCAAGTAACATAATACTTCCATCTGACTGAAATAATGAAGACTTTTCAGATCATATGAGAAATACACTTATTTTTGTGCAAATGCAAAAAATTACTCTCCTATGGGCACACACTCATGTGCACACACACACACACACGCACACAGACACAGCAATAGCACATAAACTGTCAGCTGTCTTTTTCCAATAATAGGTTTTTACTACACTCTTCCTGTGCCTTCTTTTCTGGACACCCCTTTACTCAATTGTACTAATTTGTGGGAAATTTGGCTGAGATTGAGAGGAATGGAAAGAGAATTGAAAAATAATAATAAGACTTGGACCAGAGATATGAACCCCTGACCTTTGCCTCATCAGTACTATCTCACACTATAATCTGAAGTACTTGGTCACTGGCAACCTGAAAAGGAAACTAAATCAAATTATCCTTCTCCTGTTATAACTTCATGGAAAAGAGTTTCTGTATCGTAAATCCAAATATTACCACAATATAAGACATCAAGTAATGCAGTGCTATAAATGGTGCTAGAGTCCGGAAGTTAAGATTGCTTTAAATTAGCACCTTAGAATTGGGCCAACTGAGGGAAAAGTACTATTTCATGAGCATTTGCTGACTTTTTGTATTTGTACATGAGAAAGTTGACAGAGGGACTTGAAGGACTGAGAAAGTGTGTGGAAGCTGCTGAGACAACAGTCATGTCGGGAATGACAAATGGTAGATTAGTATTAGGTTGAGAGATAAGGATGAGGCTAATGTTGACTGAGGGCTCCTGTGTTACAGAAAGGGAAAAGTTTTTATGGTGGTGTATGGCGCAATCCATCTCTATTTATAAACATCTACTACGCCCCAGGCACTGTGTAAAGAATGCAATGTTGTGTGTTAAATGCAATAATATAAATACGTACAAAGTATGGAAGTAGCAAAGATGAAGGAGAAGTTAATTACATTTGACAAGATTAAGGATGAATCTTAACTGGGCTTGGGAGAGAAACTGGAATTTTCCAAGCAGACAACAGGTGGTAGAACATTATAGGCTATGGAGTTAGCGTATGCAATAGTGAGATGAGTGAAATGGCAAAATTATTCTTAAAACCACAAATAATGTGCATTACTGGATTCTAAAATTCCAAAACGGGTCCTGGTGCAGTGGCTCAAGCTTATAATCCCAGCACTTTGGAAGGCTGAGGTCGGTGGATCACCTGAGGTCAGGAGTTCGAGACCAGCATGGCCAACGAGGTAACACCCTGTCTCTATTAAAATAAATTTAAAAAAAAAATTAGCCAGGTATGGTGGTGCAGGCCTGTAATCACAGTTACTTGGGGGACTGAGGCAGGAGAATCTCTTGAACCCAGGAGGCAGAGGTTGCAGTGAGCCAAGATTGTACCACCGCACTCCAGCCTGGGCAACAAGAGCAAAACTCCGTCTCAAAACAGCAAGACAAAACAAAACAAAACAAACAAAAAACAAGGAAATTTCAGAGGAATTCTGAAAATGGCAGGATAATCCAGGTTAGTCCCTCTTACTCATGTGATCTATCTAAAGGGAAAAACTAAGTCTTGTACACCTTGATCTCACCTCTATTACTGGTACATAATGAGTTCACTAATAAACAAATTGCATTGTCACTCTGACCCCCAGCAAGTGGGGGATGAACACATCTTGCTCCAACGGTATTCTGTTCTTTCTCCCAGCAAGGAGTCTTTTTCCGAGTATGCTTGAACCCCAAGAATATTGAAAATTTATTCACTCCCTTGTTTCTTCCTGATGTTCAAAGCTT
The DNA here is from genome assembly GCF_001698545.2 of Rhinopithecus bieti. Classification (NCBI taxonomy): domain Eukaryota; kingdom Metazoa; phylum Chordata; class Mammalia; order Primates; family Cercopithecidae; genus Rhinopithecus; species Rhinopithecus bieti. The sequence continues at coordinate 9,937,570 of NW_016804690.1, forward strand.
CATGAGTCAGGTAAATGGTATTTGAAAAGCTGGCACAAAATAAAACCCCAAGTGCTTTTCTTCATTTGAGCCAAACCCAAACCTTTTCAAAGGCGTGAAAACATGCAGCCACATTGGTTTGGTTTTCCTTTCCTGGGCTGCTCTCCTTCCTGGTGCTGGCCAGCACCACACAGAAGTCTTGTGACATGAGCCATTTCCACGGAATTTTAAATTCTGCCAAAAACAAGAGGGATTGGAAATTTCATGAGCATGGTTATTCTTAGGAGATTTCCATCCCAGATTCCTAACTCGTGTGGCTCAGATAAGCATCTAAAATGGACTGCCAAACCTTCTGAGGTCCCCCAATGCACTTATTTCCATTTGCATTTCTACATAAAGACCTCAAAGTAACAGGACATGCAATGGTTTGTCGGAAATATTTTCTGTATGCCAGCCCACAATCCTTCTACCTTTGTGGAAATGGGTTTGGAATGCCACTTACAACACAAACATTGGGTTTGAATATCCCCAGAATATGTTGAGTTTTTAGATGAGACATGTTTACATTCTCCAGAATCTAAATAACCTACCCCAAAGCAACCTTCAATTATTTTCTGTTCTTTTTCTTCTGGGTGACTTCAAAATATAATGAGAATTATTTTTGGCATATTGTTAAGTGTGTAACTGCACAAGCTCTTCCAACAGGCTCATTTCTCACGAGAAAATTATGTCATAAATATAACCAAAATCTCACTAATTGGGACACTGTATCAGACATTGCTATGCAACACACCTACTCCAAAATGGAATGGCTTAGAACAGTAGGCATTTATTGTTGTTCGCTGTTCTGCAGGTCAACATGACAATTCTGGTATCATCTGGGCTCATTAGGGCAGTGAGCTGCAGTTTGTGTAGATGATTGCTGATCTTGGCCAAACTCATTAACATGAAACTGAGCTGACTGCAGGTTGATATAACATGGCCTCAGCTGAGACCAGTGAGATCTTCTGCTTGTGTCCCTCACTTGTACAGGTCTTTCATTTTCCTTGAACAGGCAAGCCCAAGCATATTCTTAACCTAACTTAAGTATGATTTCAAGGCAACCAGAGCCAAGAGGGGTAGTGAAAATGTACAAGTACGTTTCAAAGCCTCTGTTTGGGTCAATTTGTTAAGGTCATATTGGCCAAAGCAAGATCCAAGCTCAATCTCAGAGTCAGTGTGGGAAGGTACTCACTACCAAAGAATGTGGGCATATATGGAGGCATGGAGAGTTAGAGCTATTCATGCAACCAATTAACCACAGGCATGTTGATGGTAGGAAGCGAGTCATATTCAGTCAGCTGGATGGACCCAGGACAGTATCAAATGCCTCAACATGTGAAACTAGAGATAGCTTTCAGTACCAGGGCAGAAAAGAGAAACCAAACCCCAGGTTGGAGTGGGTGGGATGTGTCCCAAGAAAGCACAGGCAAAACACCAATCTATGGCACCTGTGTCAGAAGCTGAGTTAGAGATATGGCCAGAGACCACAATGAAGAACATATAATTAGAGCCAAATAAAACCACTCAGAATAGTAGAAGCAAAGTTGACAAACACTAACAAGCAGTTAAAAGATGACATTTCTCTGGGGTAATTTTAAGAAGGACGGTTGTTTGGGTAAGAGAGCAGTCACAACATCAATTGCCTACAGGAGACAAGAATGATTGAATGGATTTGATTCAATATAAAAGAGTGGTGAGAATAAGGTCACTGGAGAGCATCGTATTAAGCGCACTCGGGCTACTCAACTCCAGCTGATGGTTTCCCTGAAGGACTGAGTGCATAGAATGGCCAGATCTTAAGTTTTTTTAAAGAAGCCTGAAATTTTATGTAGTTATTTCCTGATTTTTAAAACACTTTGAAAAACACCTGTAGGCATGATTTATCCCTTAGGCCACCAGTCTGGAACTCCAGACTGTAGAGGTTTCATTTCCATGGGGCAACCTCTGTCTTAAACTGGCTCTCCAAATTCCTGTTCTAGGACTGACATCAATAAATAAAAACAGTGATAGCGGCATTCTTGAGTACCAAACACACAATTAAAGACTTCTAAAAGTACTTTTATCTCCCCAAAGCTTTTGCATTTCAAGAGTTTGCATTCTTCCATTCTCTATATGAAACTTGGTTGGGTCCTTCAGGAACTCCACCCCAAACCTAATTGCCTTTTATTTTCAAAATCAACTTACTTTTGACATTTGCTCACATATTAAATTTCTGTTTGTAAGTATATTGGTCTAACAAGTTTTTTTGATCTCTTACAGTTTTAATTTCCAGAATGCAAACTTTTTCCTACATAGATCTCTTCCTATAGCATCTGGAAAATATATTTATAATTAAGTATTCACAATTCTTGGTCTTGTATACCAAAAGTCTATTGTCTACGTTGCAGTTTTCTGGATTTTAAGTTTATTGATTCAGCTTCTCCACTTGCATGATTGGCTCCTTGGTTCTTTTTGTTTATTCTCTCGGCAACCTGGAAGGAAGCTCTTAAAATCCAAAGATCTATTTCTTCTGCTCTGGGAAGAAATCTCATCCTAGGCATTTTATTCTTGGCATTTTGGGGAAGACCATCCTGCCTATTTCCAGGAAAGCATGATTTTACTGCAAGTGGTTAACCGAAGGGCAAAAATAGGGAGGTAAAGATAGCTTTCGTTAGCTTCCTAAACCAGGTCATCTAAATACATCTTTATTATTCTGTTTTAGGCTTTTGTTTGGATCTCAGTAATAATAAACACAAATTTCAAAGGTTGATATATTTTATATTCTATTCTATACAAGCTTATATACAGCTCTTTCTTCACCATTAATGCAGATATTTGAAAATACATATTATGTTGATACTATAGTTATTGTTGTGTCTAGATACATACATTTGTGTTGTGTCAAACACAGCTTATGGTCCTATATATTCTCTTGACCTCACCTACTTCTCAGACCCTCAGCAACTTCCTCCATCTCAGCCACTGACCTGACACCTACCTTTGAGACTGCTGCATGGTTTTATGCCTGATGCCAAACAAGCAACATTTCTGGAGTCCCTGGTTTCTCCAGTCACTTCCAAACTTAGATTTCAGAAATACGCACCACATGGAGTAGGATCTGCCTTCCCCAAAGCTGCCAAAGGACAAAGTAATGCAACTTCTTAAGTGTTGGGGAGACAACTTCCAGGCACACTTTCACCCACAGCAAGCAGAAGATGGAATAGAGATGGCATACAAGTGTCATCTCACTTCTTCCCCTAGATAGCTGTTTAGATGCAGTTTTGACACACCATTTGTACAAAAAGTGCCACACAGGTCAAGCAGGGATGCAGCTGACGATGGCAGGACTGTGTCTCTCTCTGGATCTTTGTGAAGTCATGGTCAGCATGATAACAAACTGTCTTGTATTTGCCTCCCACTTTTCTCTGTCTCATTTTCCTTTCCCTTACTCTAGTCATCTCGGAATTCTTTTCCCAATAAAGCATTAGCACTTAACTCTTGTCTCAAGCTCAATTTTCGAGGGAGTCTAGGTAAGACATCTGTGTGTATATATGTATGTGTATAATTCTATACATATGGTTAGACACAAGTACTTTTATATAAAGAGAGGTATGTATTTGTATGTAATTATATAGGGTTATATATAGATACATGATGTTTTATATGTATAATCATTTATTTCCCTTTGCTATTGTATATGAAATTTATACCATGTAAAATTGTTAAGTACTGTATGGTGATGTTATGAAGTAAGACATTAAAATGAAGAATTTATGAACTACTGAAGCTCCAGAGTTTGGGTTTTTGTTGTTGTTTGTTTGTTTTTTGTTTTTTTTGTTTTTTTGTTTTTTGTTTTTTGTTTTGACAGAGTCTTGCTCTGTTGCTCAGGCTGGAGTGCAGTTGTGCAATCTTGTCTCACTGAAACCTCTGCCTCTGGGGTTCAAGCGATTCTCCTGCCTCAGCCTCCTGAGTAGCTGGGACTAGAGGTGCATGGCACCAGGCCTGGCTAATTTTTGTATTTTTAGTAGAGACAGGGTTTCACAATGTTGCTCAGGCAGGTCTGGAACTCCTGACCTCAAGTGATCTGTCCGCCTTGGCCTTCCAAAGTGCTGGGATTACAGGCATGAGCCACCGTGCCTGGCCAGTGATTTGATTTTCATCCTTCTTATTTCTCATTTCTAAAAAAGGGCAGACATATTAGTTTGCCGGCTGGTAGTTCAGTATTATTGACCCAAATCAGGATCATTTACTTAAATTTTATGCCACATTTATGAATCATTTTTAGGAATTGGATCACTTGTACTTGGTTGTTCCCTGTCTATGGTTTAAGAATAACTTAACATTCATTCATAACCTACAGTAGAGTCAACACACTTCAAAACAATTAGGCCTGTAATCCCAGCTACTTGGGAGGCTGAGGCAGGAGAATCGCATGAACCTGGGAGGCAGAGGTTGCAGTGAGCCAAGATCACACCATTGCACTCCAGCCTGGGCAGCAAGAGTGAAACTCCATCCCCACAGAAAACAAAACAAAACAAAACAGTTAGGAGTGAACTATGATCTACACACCTTAGATAAATTCCATCATCTAATTTCAATCACAACATTTTAACACTTACCAACCAGAGGAATTAGAAAAGGAAAGCTACCAAGACAACCTTTTGATGAGGAGTCTTTTAAAATTGTTGATCCTAGGCTGTCAACCTGAGAGTGCCTTAAAGAGTAAAATCAAGGCAGAAGCAAAGCCACCCCTGAGGTAAAGGAAGAAGGAATTGGGTCTCTGGCACTCTGAGGACAGAAGCATCACTGGGAAGATGGCACCCTGAGTGTCCTAACACTTAGTGCTTCTAGGGGCTGGAGTCTTCTGAGCCCAGTGTGTCCCTTATTTTCTGGATTTGGTCTAGGGCAGCCCAGTGAAAGAAGAGAACCTATGACATAGAGAGAGAGAGTCCAGGGGGAAGAGATAGCATCTGCAGCTAGATCAGGGCCTGGTGCATAATAGGCATGTCATGAAGGTTGCATTGAATGGATTACCTAATCTTAGGTCTATGTGGGCAAATTCCACGTGCCGTTGAGCAAGTCACGTGTCACTTTCTCACTTTGAGCCTTAGTTTCTCCATCTATACAATGAGGATAATAATAATTCTTACTCAGGATAATTTCAAGGATGAAATGCAATAATAATATGATATCACCTTGTGAATTCCAAAGGACTTAACAAATTCAGAGGTCAAAAGATCAAAAGCTGCATCCAGGTTGCTTTCTTCCAAATAATGCATAGATTTTATTGTTTGTCATACTTTGGCTTTCTCCCCAGAGCAAATCCTGAGATAAGGACTTGTCTGTAGATAGTCAATTTGAGGAGTAATTCCAAGGAGCAGGAGAGAAGGCCTGGAAAGAATCATGAAAAAGGGAAAACCTAATTTTTTAGTAAGCCACTGCTATGGGTAAAGAACACTTGGTCTTGCTGGAGGCCTTACGAAAAATTGATTATTGCCTCTTAGAATGGTTCACCTGAGGATCAGCTTGGGAAGTTATTCATCTGTGCCCACATTCCACCAGGGATGCCCCGAGGTGTTCATCTGCTCACTTCTAGGTACAAACAAATGTTTGACAAGTGAGCAGTCCTCTGTCTGTGAAAATAAATGTACACGTAAGAGAAAATACTATTGTCATGAGGTATGTTAAAGTCCACATTGAAGTAAAGCTGAGAGGATGTGAATACAGGCATCAGAGAAACCAGATACCATTTCAGTACTTAAAAACCAGGGTCGATTTTCTCTTTATCACCCTTCGACTTAATATGGTATTTTATTTATTTATTTTTCTTTGTTCGAGATGGAGTTTCGCTCTAGTTGCCCAGACTGGAGTGCAATGGTGTGATCTTGGCTCACTGCAACCTCTGCCTCCCAGGTTCAAGTGATTCTCCTGCCTCAGCCTCCCAAGTAGCTGGGATTACAGGCACGCAGCACTACTCCCAGCTAATTTTTTGTATTTAATAGAGATGGGGTTTCATCATGTTGGTCAGGCAGGTCTCGAACTCCTGACCTCTGGTGATCCACCCGCCTCGGCCTCCTAAAGTGCTGAGATTACAAGCATGAGCCACCACGCCGGACCATATAATTTAAATTATGGTATAATTCAGATGTTTTCTGGACCCACTTCCCCACAGAAATTTTACTGAACTTTACCTCAAATCCAATGCTATACTTTTGTGAAAGCCCAAAGACACACAGCCTTGATTTGTGGGAGTTAGTAGCTCTAATGCCTAAAGGATCAGAAGACGGGCACATCTCACATTGCTTCACCATCTGTCATCTCAGCCACTCCCCTCCAGACATTGCCTCTCCTTATCCTACATCTTCAGTGCTGTGAAGAAATGTGCCCCATTTTCTCTCTCATCTATACGTAGGCTTTGAGAGCTTGGTTTTTCCTAATGAAATTGTATTTTTACCTATAAGAAGTTCAGTTCTTATATATGCTATTAAAATATTTGTTCTCCCTATTATGAAATAAGAACATAAATTTTATTCTATGAAATTTAGCAAAACTATTTTGAGTGAAAAAAATATGATCATAAACACTTTATTTTTCCGAAATTATCCCTTGCACAAAATCTAACACCCATGGTAGACTAGCTCAGTTTCCTCTTTTATTAATACTTTCAGAGCCCAAAGCATTTTCCCCCTCTGAAGTTATTACATTTATAACTTTCCTTTCAAATGATGTTTGATTAATGTAAGTCTTTCCTCACTAAATTCTAAACTCTAGCTTGCTCCTAGTTGTCACTGAATTATCAGCACCTGGTCATAGCCTGGTACCAAAGTAGATGATCAATATACATTTATTTGTTCAGCAAATGGATGAATGAAATTATATGTGCAAACTTATTAATTTCATCTTACACATATGTGAGAAAAAATTATAAAGGGAAGAAAAACCCCACAAAACTCCAAGTCCCAGAAAAGAGAAACATCTTGCCCAAGGCCACACAACTAATTTATAGCAGAGTGATTTTAGCAAGTTTACCTCAGCCCTCTTACAGCCTGTAACTTAGGACTGCAATCTATTTTGATATTGCCTAACAGAACCGCTATTATAAATCTCTTGCTTTTTCTTAGAGCCATACGCTTAGTTGAAGAAATAGCAAAGAAACCTGGTCTCAGCATTCCCTGAATCTTACTTTCCTGCTGAGAGATGCTAAGTTAGTTTACATCTTACATTGAAAAACGTCACTGTGGGCCTATGTTCCTCTTTTGAAATCACTGCTTTAAAATATGTCTACTTCCACGGGAGCTTTTAGTGACTCTGGACAAGAATCATTCCCTGCATCTAGCAAAAATCAACAAATCTGACTTTCACTTCCCAAGAATACATGGCAAAAAATTGGTGCTGGTGGGTAAGCACCCACAGAGTCTTGTGAAAACCACCAAGCACTGTGTCAATCCCCTTGGACTCCCAAAGGGCCCCAGAAATTCGTGTAAAAATAAAAGGGGAGTAAAGAAAATTTGACTTTATTTTAACACATGTTAAAATAAGTTAGATTAAAATACAAACTTTCACTTGGAGACCAAGGTTGGAAACGCTCTCTTTTATATTCTTGTTACTATTTTCTTATTTTCTTATTTTTTTCTAGTGCAAATACATAGGTGGCATTGCCAGTGTGCATAGTTTTGGCACCAGGAGGGTGAGCCTGTGGCTACAGGTCCAAGTTGAATATACATCTGCAGGCAAGGTTTGGGAAGGGTCAGGAAATGGAATCAAAAGCTTTTGCTGAAGACCTGGAATTCAAATTCATGTGACTACTCAAGTATTTTGCCACTTGTTTCAAAATATAGACTGCAAATAGGAAAGTCCTCCCACATTTGTTTATCCTTAATGTGTTTCTGTAAGACTTATATCTGTTATCACCCAACATTCAAGAAATGCAATAAAACTTCACTATTTCATGCACAGCAAGGGAGGCCATGCTCTGATAAGGGTATAGAGATTATATTAGATTAAATACGCCAATGTTACTTCCTAAAAACTTGCTTACACATTTTGAATGGTAAGTCTTCTATAGGATAATAAACCTCAGCAGAACCTCTGTAGCATAAATTCCAAGTTAGTGTGGCTAAAGTCAATGGCATTTGCTATGAATAGACTGGTAAATAATCTCTAGCAAGTGATCTCCACCTGTGATCTCACCATTTATATACAAAACCATTTAGAGCATAGTGAGGTGCTAGCATTCTCCTATGGATGCCATAAATAATTTCTCACTGGGAAAGATAGCTTAAGGCAGAGGTCCCCAACTTTTTTGGCACCAGGGACTGGTTTTATGGAAGACTGTTTTTCCACTGACCATTGGTGGGGGGGGGTGGTTTTGGATTGATTCAAGCACATTACATTTATTGTGCACGTTATTTCTATTATTATTACATTGTAATATACAATGAAAGAATTATACAACTCACCATAATGTAAAATCAGTGGGAGCCCTGAGCTTGTTTTCCTGCAACTAGACGGTCCCATCTGGGGGTGATGGGAGACAGTGACAGATCATCAGGCATTAGATTCTCATAAGGAGTGTGCAACCTAGAACCCTCACATGCACAGTTTACAATAAGGCTCAGACTCTTATGAGAATCTAATGCCACAGCTGATCTGACAGGAGGCAGAGCTCAGGCAGTAACACAAGTGATGGGAAGCAGCTGTAAATATAGATATAGATGAAGTATATATAGATATAAATATAGTAATACAGATATAGTAAATACAGATATAGATGAAGTAAATATTGATGAAGCTCACTCACCCACTGCTCACCTTCTGCTTTGTGGCCCAGTTCTTAACAGGCAATGGACCAATATTGGTCCATGGCCCACGGGGTTGAGAACCCCTGGTTTAAAGTTTATAATGAAAAAAAGAAAATCAGAGCAACCTCTGTCTGCTACTACAGTGGATAGGATAATTTCTCTTTCCTTCATTTTTTTTTTTCTTTTTCTATACTATACCTTGGCTCATGAAGCCAGTGGTACTTAAAAAACAAAACAAAGCAAAACAACTATAATGGCCCTACTTTGTAATGTCTTCCATATGTTTGACATGCTTCATAAAATAATTCCACATTAGTTTCTCCAGCCTAGTGTTTGGATCATGACATCTGCTTTTTCGTATGTTTTCATGATTTATTTTGGTGTCTGTACAAACTTACTGTATAATGTTAAAAGTAATTTGCTTAGATTTCCTTTTCCTGGAATGTCTCCTGGTGTCTTGCAGACCCATCATGTTTCCTATCCACAGAAGACCTGACAATGTTACTACCAAGTCTAGCTCTGACACTTACTAGCGTATGAACTCACACAAGTTGTTTTATCTCTCTGGACCTCAGTTTCTGTATCTGTAAAATGGGGATGCTAATAATAATAACTATTTATAGGGTTTGGGGAGGGTTTACACAAGTTGTCATATGTGTATGACACTTTGATCAGTGCCTGAGCCATAGTCAGTGTCACTTGCTCTGGTTATTAAAGTCAAAGCACAAGAGATATCCTCTTACCTTACCGCACCTTTGCTGGGTTTATTTATTCATTCAGCAAATGATTATCAGGTGCCAATGGATACAATCAACACCAAACAGAGTCATATTGGGATTTGAGGTGAAGGAAATTGGTAATACTGATCCAGTTTTACTCAAAATTTGAGTATGATGTTATCACAGATTTTTGCATGAATTTTGACTTTTTAAAAATCCTTCATTAAAATTATAACCTATCTTGATTACAGAGTCCTTTGCGCTTTTCTTCTATGCATCACCAACCCTAAATTTATTTTTATGCCCAAAGCAAGCACTTTGCTTCCCTCACTTAGTCCTGACCCTAGACAGTTGTAAGCAAAACAGACCCAGTTGCAGTCCTCATGTTGCTAAGAAACAAGAGGGAGGCATAATCTTTAATAAAGTTATCACAAAAACATGTAAATTCTTTGTTAAAAGTACAAGAATTTTATATTATTTCTTAGACCTGTACATGAGTGGAAATACTTTTTTGAAATGAAGAGCTCACATTTTTCATTTTTGTTTTCCAATAAATACATGTGAAGTCTCTACCGTGTGCCAGGTACCTCTGTAGATGCTGGGATACAGCAAAAGTGGCGCAATTTCCAGATTCCTCAATTTTATATTCTAGTAAGGAAGAGAGACAGTGAGCAACACAAGTAGATAACATGAACCGAATGTTGTAAAGTGCTGAGTTGTAAGGCAAGAAGAAAATAAATGAAAGGCAGTAGGCTGGGCATGGTGGCTCACACCTTTAATCCCAGCATGTTGGTAGGCTAGAGCAGCCAGATCACTTGAGACCAGGAGTTCGAGACCAGCCTGGTCAATATGGTGAAACCCTGTCTCTACTAAAAATGCAAAAATTAGCCAGGCGTGGTGGTGGGCGCCTGTAATCTCAGCTACCTGGGAGGCTGAGGCAGGAGAATCCCTTGAGCCTGGGAGGGTGGAGGTTGCAGTGAGCCAAGATTGCATTACTGCACTCCAGCCTAGGCGACAGAGTAACTTAGTCTCAAAAAAAAAAGAAAAAAAAAAAAAAAGAAATGAAAAGGAGAGTGAAACCGCAGGGGAGAGAATTATAATGTAAGATAGCATGCCACCAGAATTGTGATCTTTGAGTAATGACTTCAGGGAATTCAGGACTTCAGTGTGAATACCTGGAGGAAAACACTCCAGGCAAAGAGAGCAGCAAGTGTAGGGAAAACCACCTGGAGTGGAACTATATGCCTGGAGTGTTTAAGCAAATGGCAAAGAAATTAGTGTGGCAAGAACAGAGTGAATAGGAATTTATATCCAAAAGATGATCATAGGCTCATCATGGAAGAGTTTCTAAATCATTATAAGAACGCTGTTTTGTACTCTGAGCTAGAGAGGAAATCGCTGGAAGGATTTGAGTAGAGGAGTGATGAGATCTAACTAAGGTGTAGCAGGATTAGTCTCAAATAAACTTCATGGGCCAAGAGAAGAGGCAAAATCAGCTAGGAGGCTCCTACATGATCCAGGTGACATTGATAATGGCATGGAGCAGAGTAATGGCAGTGGAGAGGATGTTAAGTGGTCAAATTCTGGATGTGTTTTGATGTAGAGCCAACAGAGCTTGCTGTCAGCTTGGATGTGGTGTGAAAGAGAAAAAAACAGCCAATGGTAACTCAAGGTTTCTGGCCATTGCTCATGGAAGAATGAGGTTACAATCAACTCAAATAGGAATGACCATAAAGAAGTAGGTATGGGTTAGAATACACAGGAGCTCCATTTTGGATGCCTATTAATCATCAAAATGAATACGGTGAGTAAATATTTGAGTATCTGTTTGAACTCTAGAATTCAGCGTGCCAGTTGGGTCTAGGGACAGAAATTTGGGAGTCATCAACATATAGATGGTATTTAAAGCCATGGTAGTAAACAAAACCATGTAGGAATCGGCATAGAATGAAATAGAACATGTTTAGTACTGAAATACATGAGAAGGTACTAGCAAAAATGACTGAGTTGAAGAAAAATCGAGAGAGTGTGGTGACTTGAAGTTATGAGAGAAAGAAAGTGTGATAAATTATTAGATGCTGGTGGCAGTTCAGGTAGGATGAAGGGCAAACATTGCTCACTGGATTTAACAAAGTGAAGTGATGGTAAAAGCAGTTTTAGGAAAGAAGTGTCAGTAAAAGTCTAATTTAGTAGGTTCACAAAAACAAACAAACAAACAAACAAAAAAAACTAAGGGAGAATTTTTGGAGAATGTCTTAGAGTTCTGCTGCAAAAGGAAGGGGAGAAATGGGATAGTGAGCAGAAGGAAAAGGAAGTTCAAGAGAGGGATTTTTTTGAATTTTTGTTTTGTGTTTTAAGATGGGCAAAATATTACTTTGTATAGGGAGCAGAGGATAATGGATAATGGTAAATAAGATGTGATTGGTAGTAAGACTGGTCCAGTAATGATGACAATGATGGTGATGATGATGATGTGTGTGTGTGTGTATACATTATGAGGAGAGAGAAAAAATGCCTACGAGAGGCAATGATGAGTAAGAACAACACTCCACACCCACCAAGCCAATGGTTCAAGGAATGCAAGTGAGACACCCCCAGAGTTTCTGACACAGCAGATTGGAATGTGGTCTGAGAACTAGCATTTCTAGCAAACTTCCAGGTGATGTTCATGCTCATCTTCCTTGAGACCAAATCCACTGCACTGATGCAAAAAAAAAAAAAAAGCCAAAGTACTATTCACAGAAAAGTTTCTTTAGGTTTGTGGCTTTTACAATTTGGAATCCGCTAAACTCTGGTCCATGTAAAAGTAACTCCAATTTTCATTGACTTTTAAAACAATGTTTAAAAATTAATGTCTAGAGGATGGGTACAGTGGTTCCCATCATCTATAATCCCAGAGGGCTGAAGTAGGAAGATCACTTGAGCCCAAGAGTTCGAGACCAATCTAGGCAACATAATGATAACCTGTCTCTACAAAAAAAAAGCAAAAAAATTAAAAAATTAGCCAGGCACGGTGGCATGAGCTTGTGGTCCCAGCTACTTGAGATGCTAAAATGGGAGGATAACTTGAGCCCAGGAGGTTGAGGTTACAGTGAGCTGTGATCACGCCACTACACTCCAGCCTGGATGACAGGGTGAGACCCTGTCTCTTTAAAAAAAAAAA
>NW_016804690.1:9950518-10006449 GCF_001698545.2 Rhinopithecus bieti
TTTAAAAAAAAAAAAAAAAAAAAAAAATCACCAAACAAAATTGTTTTATTTTCCATGTTCCTTTATACTACTTGTTTGTAAGAATGTTCACCACATAGTGTAGATATAACTATATGTTATTTCAAATTGAGAGAAGAAATACATGCCTTTTTAACCATATTCCTAATATTCTTCAGCACTTCACTTGTTTTATTCATTTCTTTTAATCTATTCCATTCATCTTGAACATTTTACTTGAAGCCAATGTATTTGTTCAACAATTTATTCAGCAGATATTTACTGAGCACCTATTAAGTATCAGCAATCATTCTAAAGCTTAGGGTGCAGCAACAAACAAAAACTTCTGGCCTTTGGAAGACTACATCTCAGTTTGCGTAGGAAGAGACGGTAAGCCAATACATAAGTAAATTTATATAGTAATTCAGGTAGTGATAATATTGACAAAGGTTTAAAAAAAAAAGGAGGGAAGGGGAATAGGGATGCAAGGAAAACTAAGATGGGTGGTCAGGGAAGGCTTCACCAAGAAGGTGATATCTCAGCAAAAACAGGAAGGAGGTAGGGAGGTGATATACTCAGGGAAAGAGAATCCAGGCAGGAAATACAAAGCCTCAGAGCTGGGAGCATACCTCCCTCGCATGCTTGAAGAAAAGCAAGGCATCTACTGGAATGGACAGAGGAGAGGGGGAGGAATAGGCAAGATCAGAGAGGCAATGGAGGTCACCTCAAGGGATCATGTAAAGTTTTGCTGGCCATTGAGATGGTTTTGGCTGCCACACTCTGGGTGACTTAGGAAGCCAGTGGAGGGTTTTAAGCATAACATGATCTGGTTTGCGTTTTAAGATGATCCCTCTGGCAGTTGCCTTGTGAATAGAACATGAGAAGCAAAGTGCACACACAGGGTGACTGTGAGGAGAAGGTTGTGATAATTCCAGCAGGAGATGATAGTGGCTTGGAGGGTAATAGCAGTGAAGATGCTGAGAAATATTCAGACCCTGGATAGTTTTCGAGGGTACAGTCAGCAAGATTTGCTAAGGAATTAGCTGTGAGATGTGGAAGAAAGAGTCAGGGACGACTGCACATTTTAAAGCCTTGCTGAGTGAGGTTGTCATTTACTGAAAGTTTCTGTAGTTGCATTTTGGATGTGTCAAGAGGGTGCTATCTAATATGCCCACCAAACAAACAGGAGGCAGACAGTTGGATAAACAAGTCTGAAATTTGGGGAACATTCTGAAATGAAAATATTAATTTCAGATTAATCTGTATTGAGATGGTATCAAAAGCCACGCGATGAGATGAAATTATCCAGGGAGTGAGTATAGCGTGATGAGTACAGATAGAGAAAAGAAGCAATATAAGAATTGTGTCCTGGATCTTCCATCATTTTAGAGAATGAAACAACAAAAAGTAACCAGCAGAGGAGTCTGAGAAGGAGTGGCTACGAGGTACTTGGACAACCAGGAAGGCATGGTGCTCTTGAAGCAAAGTCAAAATTATGCTTCAGTGGTAAGGGAGTAATAGGCTGCCAATAAGAATATGAATCATTTTGAGAATACATGGACACAAAGAGGGGAAAAACAGACAAGGGCCCACCTGAGGGTGGAGGTTGGGAGGAGGGAGAGGATCAGAAAAAATAATCTATTGGGTACGAAATAATCAGTACAACAAATGAAATAATCTGTACAACAAACCCCTGTGACACGAGTTTATTTATATAACAAACCTGCACAGGTACCCTTGATCCTAAAATAAAAGTCTAAAAAACTGTTGAATCATTTGCTTTTCACATGTATTGCACGTAATGTTTTTTTCCTTGGCTACACAGAAAACACACCATTACTCAATGACTGGGGTCCAAAAAATGCAATCGCAAAAAATATAGGATTGCATTCTTCTATGGTAAATGAAAAATACTCCATATTAATTTGTGTGTACTTTCACAAAATGCACAACAGTTAAGATAGTATAATTTGCTTGCTATGAAATGGACTAAACACAGAACTCAAGAAGTCCCTGAAGATCTAGAGGTTTCACTTCCTAACTGTTCCTCTTTCTCACATTAAGAGAAGGAATATACCTGCCCACATTTAGGGGTGGGGAATCTAGAGCCAATCCCCAATGTCATTATCATAGAAATGTACTTTATTTTCATTGAGTCCCTGAGTTAGATCCACTGATTCTTGTTCCCACTTTTTGTTTTGTTTTGTTTTGTTTTTTAGTTATTTTTTGTTTTTTCTGGAGAACATTCTCAGTGAAGTCTCCAGGATACAAACTTTCTGAGTACTTGCCCGTATGTCTGAAAAGGACACCTGCTTATTAATTTGTCATACCTGATTTCTTACTTTATAGGCCATCACATTTTAAATTTCAAAGAATTCTTCAGAAACTGAAGGACTGCTGCTGACAGTGAGAAAGATGAGGTACTTTTTGTTTTAAGTGATGTTTTACTTTCCTGATCCTCTTTCAATGGTCCTCTTTCAAATTAAAAATTCATGTCATTCTTGAGTCTTGAGAAACTGTCTTCTATTATTCCCTCAATAATTTTCTCTCTTTGCTTTTCTCTATTCCATTCTTCTGGAATTCCTATGAATTGGATATTGAAGTTCAATACTGATCCTCTGTACCTCATATCTTTACCCATTATAATATTTTCTATTTCTCTATGCTTCTTACTTTGTGGGTGATTTTTGTGCTTTTTATGCAAAGAAGCTCAATATGGCATTTTGGGTAGATTGTCTTCGTTGAGGTAGACATGATTTTACACAATTGAGACAAATTATTGTCAATCACAAATGATAATCTAACTCATTTCTCTGTGAACATATTTTGCAGATATTTGGTGAACTCCCAGGGAGAAAACATTACTCTATACATACTTAATGTGGTTTTCAGATATGCCACTGTTTTGCTCATATTTCATCATATCAACAAAACATATGTCTTCTTTAAAAATATTTAAAGTAAAGCTAAAAAATGGCAAACAATTGACTCTCACCTTGAAGTGGAGGGTGAAAAAAAAAGACATAAAATACCTACTAAATAGATAATTGCCGAGAACACACTTTAACAAATTCTAATTATACCCTAAATCTTGGCATCCATTTCTCCTCAAGAGAACCTAGGAAGATTCCATTTCTATTTCCAAGGCTCTGAGAAATTTGTGTTTCTGCAAGGACAACGTGATGTACATACACACACACACACACACACACACGCACACACACTCCATCTCATTCTGCTGCTCCACTGAAGTTTCAGCAAGGTTTTCCAGTTTCCTGCAAAGTCTTCTACATGAAGGTATCTTCGTGTCTTTTTGGTAATTATTTGTAGATTATTTGTAGTGTCAACCAGCGTTTTTGCATCAGACAATAGTCAACATTCACATATAGAAACAATTGTCCCACTTGTGGAGAAATGTGTCCCAGCCTCTTCTCTGAAGGTCCTGAGGCTACTTTATGTAGGCGACCAATGAGCTCAGGAAAAGGCACTTTCATCTCCAGGGCATCCTGCAGCTGTTTGTCCTCAGCCTTCCAAAGTCCCAATGCCATTGAGAGTATCATGCTACTTATGGTTTGTGTTTGTCACAACTCATTTTTTTTAATTCATCTCTAGTCCCAATTAGCTAGCGTAAGAATTCTGTCTTCTTTCCTCTGTAAATCTAGAGAAGAGAATTGAAAGCAGGGCCCCCTGAGCCTGTACATTTTAGTTACTTATAGTGAGGCCATGGATACACAGCTTAGCTCCATATAGTGAGGCCATGAATCCACAGCTAGAAGAAGAAAGAAACATCATTCATTTCCCAAGCACATGTCAGTGAGACTCCTGAATGGCAGGACTGTTCCTGTCCAGTACTAAAAACAAAGCAAATGGGCTTTGTCTTGTTTTTTAATGATAGTGTATTAGTCCATTTTCACACTGCTGATAAAGACATACCTGAGACTGGGAAGAAAAAGAGATTTAATTGGATTTATAGTTCCACATGGCAGGGGAGACCTCAGAATCACAGTGGGACGTGAAAGGCACTTCTTACATGACAGTGGCAAGAGAAAATAAGGAGGATGCAAAAGTGGAAACCCCTGATATAACCATCAGATCTCGTGAGACTTATTTACTACCACAAGAACAGTATGTGGGAAACTGCTCCATGATTCAAATTACCTCCTACCAGGTCCTTCCCACAACACATGCGAATTATGGGAGTACAATTCAAGATGAGATTTGGGTGGGGACACAGAGCCAAACCATTGCATTCCACCCCAGCCCCTCCAAATCTCATGTCCTTACATTTCAAAACCAATCATGCCTTCCCAACAGTCCTTCAAAGTCTTAATTCATTTCAGCATTAACCCAAAAGTCCACAGTCCAAAATCTTATCTGAGACAAGGCAAGTCCCTTCCACCTATGAGTCAGTAAAATCAAAAGCAAGCTATTACTTCCTGGATAAAATGGGGGTACAGGTATTGGGTAAATACAGCCATTCCAAATGGGAAAAACTGGCCAAAACAAAGGGGTTACAGGGCCCATGCGAGTCTGAAATCCAACGGGCTGTCAAATTCTAAAGTTCCAAAATGATCTTCTTTGACTCCAGATCTCACACCCAGGTCATGCTGATGCAAGAGGTGAGTTCCCATGGTTTGGGGCAGCTCTGCCCCTGTGGCTTTGCAGGGTATAATCCCCCTCCTGGGTGCTTTGACAGGCTGGCATTGAGTGTCTACGGCTTTGACAGTGCAGGCTGTCAGTGGAGCTACCATTTGGGGGTGTAGAGGGCAGTAACCCTCTTCTCACAGCTCCACTAGGCAGTGCCCCAGTTGGGACTCTGTGTGGGGGCTCTGACCCCACATTTCCCTTTTGCACTGCCCTAGCAGAGATTCTCCATGAGGGTCCCACTCCTGCAGCAAACTTTTACCTGGGCATCCATATATCTTCTGAAATCTAGGTGGAGGTTCTAAACCTCAGTTCTTGATTTCTGTGCACCCTCAGACTCAACACCATGTGGAAGCACCAAGGCTTAGGGCTTCCACCCTCTGAAGCAACAGTCTGAGCTGTACCTTGACCCCTTTTAGTCATGGCTAGAGTGGCTAGGATGAAGGGCACCAAGTCGCTAGATTGCACACAGCACAGGGATCCTGGGCCCAACCCACACAACCATTTTCTTCTAGGCCTCCAGGCCTGTGATGGGAAGGGCTGCCAGGAAGATTTCTGACATGCCCTGGAGATATTTTCCCTATTGTCTTGGGGATTAACATTCAACTGCACGTTACTCATGCAAATTTCTGCAGCTGACTTGAATTTCTTCTCAGAAAAATGGATTTTTATTTTCTATCACATTGTCAGGCTCCAAATTTTCTGAACTGTTATGCTCTACTTCCCTTTTAAAACAGAATGCTCTTAACAGCACCCAAGTCACCTCTTGAATGTTTTGCTGCTTAGAAATTTCTTCTGCCAGATACCTAAATTGTCTCTCTCAAGTTCAAAGTTCCACATATCTCTAGGCCAGAGGCAAAATTCCACCAGTCTCTTTGCTAAAACATAACAAGAGTCATCTTTGCTCTAGCTCCCAACAAGTTCCTCATCTCCATCTGAGACCACCTCATCCTGGACCTTATGGTCCATATCACTTATCAGCATTTTTGTCAAAGCCATTCAACAAGTCCCTAGGAAGTCCCAAATTTCCCCCACATTTTCCTGTCTTCTTCTGAGCCCTCTAAACTGTTCCAACCTCTGCCTGTTATCCAGTTCCAAAGTCGCTTCCATATTTTTATGTATCTTTTCAGCAATGCCCCACTCCACAGTAGAGTCTCAAATTTGAGTGTGCATCAGAATCCCCAGGAAGTCTTATTAAACACGAACATTTCTGGGCTTTATCCCTAGAGTTTCTAATTCAGTAAGTCTGATGGAGAGCCTGAGAATCTGCATTTCTAATAAGTTCCCTGGTGACGCTGATGCTGCTGACCCAGGGACCACACATTGAGAACCACTATATTAAAACACTGTGTACTCCAGGAGTGATGAAAACCTAGGGAAGGAGAAAGGACAAGCCTTCCCTCAACATTCCCTTCATGATTTCTAGTGTGGTATAAGGAGAGCTCAGGCCAATACAAGAAAGAAAGAACAGAAAAAGAAAGGGATGCAGAATAGGTAAAAGAAGGACTGGATAAATCAAGAGACACGCACCTATTTCCACTTAGGTGTACTTAATATGAAGGCCAGTGTATTAATTTGCTATGGTGGCCATAACCAAGTAGCACAGACTGGGTGGTTAAATGAGAGTAGTCTATTGGCTCTCCGTTCTGGAGGCTGGAAGTCTGAGATCAAGCTGTCACGGGGTTGGTTCCCTCTGAGGCCTCTCTCCTTTGCTTATACATGGCAATCTTCTCCCTGTGTCTCCACATGGTCTTCTCTCTGTGTTTGTGTCCTAATCCCCTCTTCTTGTAAGGACACCAATCATATTAATTAGGGCCCACCTATCTGGCCTCATTTTAACTTAATTATGTCTTGAAAGACCCTGGCTCCAAATACCAAAGTACTAGGGGTTAAGGCTCCAACATATGAATTGCAGGGGGATTGGAAATTCAGCCCATAATAGACCAGTAAACTGAGGGTGGTGAGTAAACTCTTCCAACAAAATGACACCATAATTACAGCAAGCCAGGAGCCAGAAAGCAGATCCCACATGAGCAGACACCCTACACATCACACCATGGAGAGCGTCCAAGGATGAACACTGGTATGAGGAGATATTCTGCAGGATTTTGTGAGACCATAAGAAGATAGCACAGGTTTCAGATCTGAGGAATATCATGGCTCTTTGAATCACTAAAATAGAGTTGTTACAGAACATATAAAATTTAAATCTTAGTTCCACCTAATTTTAAGAGATTAAAGCCCAAATCATTTTTAAATGGGGAGCACTGGTTGGCTGGTGGCTTTCTAAAGAGGGCTTTACTTAAAGAGAATGAGGCTGCAAACTTTCTAGAAATCAAACCCATGAGCTTCTGCACAGGGCTAGAGTAGGAGTGGTCTCCAGCAGGGTTTCTCAGCCTCAGCACTACTAACGTTTGAGCTGGACACCTCTTTCTTATGAGGAGGTGACCTGTGCATTGTAGGATGTTGAGCAGCATCTCTAGTCTCTACCTTCTAGATGCCAGCAGCACCCACCTCCAGTTCTGACAGATAAAAATGTCTCTAGACATTGCCAAAAACCCCCAGAGTGAGGTGTTACAAAATTGTTCCAGCTGAGAACCACTGCTCTATGAGATCCATTTCATAAACTCCAGTCTTGTTACCTCCAGTCTCACAACAATTCTGTGAAACAAGTGTCATACATACTTCTTATTGACAGACTCATGAATGCATTGATATTTGCTTACTTTCACACACCTAAAAGTGTCTTTCTGATTCTCAAATCTATATCTCTTTTAGTAGGCTGTCTCCAGGCAGTAGAATTTAAGGACAGGCAAGTTTCTCTCACTGCAACTGACTTTAAATCCCAGAGACCCACCTTTCTAACAAATTGGGATAATGAAAACATCTCAGGTTTCAGACCCAGAAAAAAAGATCGTATCATTGTGAAAGCAAGGCCAATTTTCATACCCAGCCGGGCTTTCGGGAGCAGCACTGGGTCTTCCTGGGGCCCGTTCTTGCTGCAGCTTGACAGACAGCTGTCAGATAGAAGCTTAAAACTGGCAGGGTATGAAAAACACCCGCAGTCCTCTGTGATTTATCAGGCAAAGCACGGCTTGTTAGCCTGTCAATTATTGTCACTAAGGTGCCAGACTGATTTTGATTCTCTCCTCACACACATGAAACACTTTTTGTTAGTAGAGAAATCCTTTTGGGAATCAAAGTCTTGTGACTTTGTATTTCCTTTTTTTTTTTTTTTTTTTGAATGTTTCTTGGATTTCAGAGGTAATCCACTCAGTGAGAGGACATAAAAGAAAAAACATACTGTCTAAAGAGTACTCAAGGAAGTGGGCTGAAAGCGTGATTGGTCAGGCAAAGGGACACTCAGTTATTCATTCATATGACAATTTTTGCAGAACACCTAATTCATGCCCAGTCTTGAGCCAGGCACAGGACACCCAACATGACATGTTTCATGCCCTCAAAGTTCTCACTGGAAAGCTGAAATGAGATGCTTAATCAACTTACTATAATACAATGGTGCTCAACATCAGAAAGAAAACAAGGCTAAGAAGCCATAGTAGGAACATAAACGGCAGGAAATAAAAATTCAGTGATGCCTTGACTAATTAAATCATCTGAGCTCTTCTATCTGCTGGTAATTCAAAATAAAAGTAACCCACCGGAATGCGTAATTCCATTTGATTCCTCCTCCTATAATCAATGCCTTCGACTGGATGGCTTCTATCTCATTTAGTTCAGAAAAGACATTCCCCAATATTGGTGTACCATTGTCCTTGCAATAATTCTTTACGATTTGTCTTATTTGTGGACTATTCACCTGTCGTGAACGATTCTTCTATCCTACTTTTTGTTTTTGTTCTTTTGTTTTACAGAATACGTTCACTTTCTTCCTGGCTTTGGTTATTTCTATTACAACTATCAAATGTCTGACTCCAACTGATAATTCTGGGCTTGTCTTTCTTAGATTTTTCTGGGATAAGTTTGCATTATTTCAGCAAAGAGACATTAAGAACTAAACAGAACCAGATACATTATTTCTGGTTCTGATCCTGCTAATATCACTTTATTTTATTTTCAACAGCAACTTGGATGAGATTTCAACAAGGACTTGTTTGAAGCATGTGTATGAAGAATCTAAATTAAAGAGAAATGCAGGTGTTGATCTGTTTTGTCCTTTCAGTGTAAAATGTCATCACTTTGAAGTTGTCATTTATGTGGCACTACAATTGATTTTGGGTTTAAAGTGATTGGAATGAAACTGATTAGAAGCAAACAGTAGGATTGAGCAAGTTCAGTTGGTCAGTAAAATTTATTTTTCTACAAATAAATGGTTAAGACAAAATTGGAGTAAATAAAGCAGAGTGCTTAGAAATTGGTGTTTTAAGAGGGGAAGGAGAAACATAGAGCCCTATTTATTAATAGCTTTTTAAATTCAAGTGACTAAACTTGATATTCTGACATGACAGTGATATGGTCAGATCACCTTAAAATCTACAATAGACCACCCTCCTCAGTGCCCCCAGCTTTGCTAGGCAAGGAAAGAGCATTGGGAGAAAAGGAGTCTCCTCCCCCAGCCTCCAGCTTGTCCAGGATGTGTCTTGTTCTGTGCACAAACAGAATCATCCTCAGTAATTCAAGTTCTTAACACATGAGAGGTTGAAAGAAGTTAAAGAACATAGTCCATTTCCCTCACTTATTTTTTCATCTGATATTTTTTTCTCCTCTTGTGGGAAACAAAGCAGAGAGTGTTTCTTAGTCATTTTCACCCACTCAACAGCAATGGGTAAACTCTGAAAAAAGAAATACAAAATGAGTAATACTTCGTTTGCCCTACTTGCATCCTCTGCTCCACCAAACTGGCAATACCCATAACGTTTTGAGCACTTACTACATGCTAGACACTATTATTTGTGTTTTGTTTCTATTTATAGACTTTGTACTCTTAGAATCCTTGTGAAAACCCATGAAGTAGGTCTTGATATCCTTATTTTGCAGATGAGGAAATTGAGGCTCAGAGAATGTAATGAACTAGCTTAAGGTTATGCATCCATACAGGTGACCAAACTAAGATGTGAATCAAGGTCAGTGTGACTCCATATGTCCTGAGCATCCTTCCCGACGTGCATGTGTGCTAGATGGTGTCTCTCTTCTTGGACCTGCCATATGCATTTTTCTGAGAATGCCATTCCTTTCCAGACATCTAGTCTTCTCTTTCGCTCAAGTTTCAATTCTCTTCTCCTTCACAGAATGTAGTCCAGCCTTTCCAGTAATTGATTGTTTCTCTACAATCCTATGACACCTCTTTCTTTGGCATTTAACAAATGCAACCTTCTGATGTTCGTCTATTCTGCAGCAGAGGTTAAAAGCCAACATAAGCTGTTTATCCACTAAATATGCAGACATTTGGAGCTGTAATCTTTCCTGCTAAGATACATGATGTCAGAAACTGAGACTCTTTCATCACCACCATATCCCCAAGCCCTAGCATGGTAACTGATATGCAGTAGGTACTTAATATAATCTTATTGAATAAATAGATGTGTAGAGAGTCATTGAGGTAAGAGAGCAGGAGACCTATATGCCTAAAAGGAAAAGAAGCAGCTTATGAAAGTAATTTATTATTAACAAAGATTCATTCAAGCACAGTGTGTCCATGTGGGAGAGGAGGGTAGTTTTAAGTGTCACCTCAGGTATGTTATTTTCATTGTCCCCTGGCCCAGCTGTCCAATAACTAGCAGAACTTACTCAAAAGTTTGGGGCCTTAGAGTTTATAAAGTAAATAAATAAAAGTGCTGCTCCATTAGGATCTCTGTAACACACAGAGTATACAAAGCAATGCTTCTTTTTAGCCCAGGCAATAAACCATAACAACAAGCGGGCATGGAAAGCATTTTCCCCTCTTAAGGAGGAGGCAGGGATCCATGAGACATCAAAAGAGAGAGAATCATAGAAGCCTGATTAGGAAGCCAGATTGACCTACACAAGGAAAGAAGAAGAGAGGATGACATTACAGATAAATGCTGGCAGGACATCCAGGAAAAACCAAAAGCAAAAGAGAGAACATGTTAGGCTTTCCAACTGGCCAGAAGACCTTCCCCAGTGAGGCATGATGAGACCCTTGGACTCTACTAAATAAACAAAAAGTCGATGTTGATTATTACAAGTGAGATCCTTTCTCGGGGATTCCTAAACTAGTTGCGAGAAATTCAAGGTGGAAATAGTAAACCACTCTCCATAGTAGATGAGCTAGAGTAAATATTGCTAGTTTTGGTATTTGCTTTTCACTATTATTGTGAACTTTTTTCCTGTGTAGCCTGGGGATGCTCTGGTTATACCAAACTGTGTCCTGCTTTCTGTATAGGACTGTAATCCCCTAGAAGTAGAGAAATATATTCATTTTGGTGTCCCCAAATCTTGGCAAAATGTTCTTTATTAGACCCTACTAAATCAATGTTTGATGCAAATGATGATAATATAAATCTTAAGAGATCATTGAAAGACATCCTAGCATTCTTGCATGGATTTATTAATGCTGGATTATTTTTAATGTTTTGCATCTACTTCAAAATATTTCCGTAATAGTGTATTCATTCTGGCAAATAATTACCCCTTAGCCAATCAAGGGCCTCCTGAAAGCTTTTTGTTTTTTGAAAGAATCTTCAGTACATATTCTGTTGCTTCAGAGAACGACACTTTGAGGAATTCAGGGTCAAGCAAACTTGCCAAAAACCACATAAACACAGTACCCCTAGACATCACAAAACAAAGTAGAGGGTTCAACCTTTTCCAAAGGAAAACAGATAAAACATGAAAACAATCTGGCCACCACAGGGGTCCTTTTGTCCCCTTGTAGAATGTCAGATGCACCTAAAGCAACAAGAGCCTATTGGAACCCGAGTTGCCAGGAAACAGATTCTCTTTTCTACACTCTAAAGCCTTTTTTTTTTTAACCACACTGAGAAAGCTGATATTCAGACCCAGTGCGAGAAAATGACTCTTAATGACACTATATTTCTAGAAGTTGAGGGATTGGTGCCCTAATGTAGACCATCCTAAAAATGGTTGGGCATTCTTTTGAATCAGAGACATTGATAATAGTAGAAAGTAAGAACTGATTAGCCCTCATTTTAGTCTCCTGACAGTATAAAGTCCCTTTTATCATTCTGTGAATCTTAAGTCATTCAGCTACCCAGGTCAGCTTCTGCTGCAAATGACAGAAACCCAACTGAACCTTGCACAGCAAAAGGGAGAATTTTTTGGCCAAGAAGTCTGCTGCGGATAGCGCCAGGCATCAGCTGGATTTAAAGTAAGTAGGTGGGGCTCATTACCTTCAGAATGAGCATGACCAGGATGCTCTGCAATCTCTCACGTCTTCTCTCTGGAGTTTCAGCTTCTTTCGTTCAGACTGCCCTTGTTTAGAGGGTCAGAAATAGGTCAGTTTACTGCTCCTCACTTCTTATCTCAGAGCTTCACACATCACCAAAAGTGATTACCTCTCTTCTCTTAGTCCATTTTGGAAAGATCCTGGAATGAACTGATCCAGCTTGGGTCCCGTGTCCACCCCTATGTCCAGACAAGGGATCACTAATATTCAAATCTTCCAGCAGGAACACAAGGTACAAATGGGGATTGGAGAGGCTTTCAAAAGGAAGGGGAATGCTGTTCTAGAAGCAAGGAGGGCAGTTCAGGAGACATTAATGATGGTTCACTGTACCAGCTTATACCAAAATTCTGCTTTAAAACAAGAAACATTATGCATTTAAAATTAATTTAATGTAATGTCCAAGAGATTCTATCTGAACTTTAATTTTTTTTTCCTTTTTCTCCTACCGCCTCCCATTAATCCAGGTAATCAAGAAATTGCTGACCAAGTACCTTATAAGCACAAAATAGACCTTTAAAAACTAAATATAAGCAAGTACAAATATAAGCATTTATAAATATTAAATGTTCTCTTAACTACCTATAGTCTCACCAATTTGTTTCTCATGCCCTAAGCATAATTCTGACCTCTGCATATGAACTGCTTTTCAGGAGATGTGTTTCTCCTTGCTTTGACTTGTCATTTTTCACCTGTCCCTCTTTGAAAATCTAGCTTGAAGCGTACCTTCTCCATGAAGCTTTCTATGACCAATCTGACTTCTTTACTCTGCTCCTCAGTGCTTTTGCCACCATATTTGCTCTATTATATTAAGTTTGTTCTTATCATCAAGTAGCTTACCCCTCTACAAATATCAGAATCCCACACCTTGGAAATGCTAAGTATAGAGTCTAGATGATTAGCATGAATAAATAAATTACACATAGCTTTCACCTGTGGTTCAAAAGGAAAGAAGCTATTAAGGCAAAAATCTAAAGGTGCACTAAGGAGAAATAACAACTATATTATTTGTCAGTAACAAATGCCACTTATTATGCATTTGTTACATAATTTACAATGCACATTGTGTACTGAATATCCCTCAATAACAAATATATCTCCCAACTTTAACTTATTTCAGGGAAAATTAGGTATAATGTTCTAATTCAGTCAAGGGTTGCCGTGTGCCACCATGTGCCAGAACTGTGTTAGGAAATGCTGGGAATACAAAGATGAGAAAGAAGAATCTGCTAATCAAGAAGTTCACAGTCTAGCAGATGTAAAAGAACATGCGCGTGGAGCAGCTGAATTAAAGCATGCATTGGAGAAGGAAAGTAAGTAGTAGGGGAAGATGAGCCTTTCCCAACTTTCTTGGAAGAATTTGTCCAACATTTCCACTGTATCTTTTGCATTATTAAATATATCTTTCCCTTCTGCCTACTTCTCACTTATGCCCCCACTCCCACCTGGACTGAAACTGTATCCATTTATATTTGTCTATATTTCCATAAAGCATTGAATAAATATCTATTGAATGAATGAATACATATCTACATGCTGACACAGGTTGGACACAGAAAGAAAACTGCTTGCACACTCTGCTCAGAGATTGGCGTTTTACTCTGTAAATGGCAGAGAATGATCACAGTTTCTAAAGGAGGCAGTAAATATCAGGTTTGTATTTTACAAAGAATACCTCATATAAGCAGAGGGTGGACTGGGTGAAGCAGGAAAAGTCAGGTGACCACTATAATATTCTAAGCAAGCGATGATGAAGGTCTAAACTAAGGTAGCATTCATGTGGATTGAAAAGCCAGGACAAATATTTGGAGATAGAATTTGGTTTCTGCTTGAATGTGGAAACGAGAGAAGAGTCCAGGATAAGACCATTTAAAAGAGGACAAAAGAATCTGGACAATTCCTTGAGGTTCACGTAACAGGGATTTTTATTGTGCATACAGGGATGATTGATGGTATACGTTGCACAAGCCTACATAATCAGCATCCTTTGTCAATGCTAACTTTTTCTTACCCTTGAATTCCCAACACCTGCACTAAGACAGACTTAGTTCAGATATTTCATGAACTGCCACAGTACTTGTTAATTTTATAACTTACATAACTATTCCCTTTTATTTGCCTCAAATGTCAAGGTTCCTGAATAGCAGAGCAGCACATTAAGTAACTTTTGCTAAATTTATAATGTCCTAAGTATTTAGGCAAATTTTCAACATCAGCAACTTCTATAAAATATTATGAATTCTTGGTAATTCCCCCCCAAAAGTATGTCTCTGACATGGTGTAATTATTTCACTTAAATTACAAAATGACATGCAAGCACTAACTGTACTGTTCTGTCTCTATCCTTCACGGAAGTGGCCCTCCCCTACTTAGGCTGGGATCCCAGAGGCCATTTTGCCTTAAGAGAGTGTCTTACAAAGAAACAACTGGGCAAGGAATTTCAAAAGTTTTTAGATCCACAAATAAGACTAAAGGATTAGGAAGCAGATGTTGTCAGACTGATTCTCCACCCCAACCCCAGTCTAGATAGAGAATGCTGTGAGAGTTAACAATTCATGAGACGGGTTGGGGGCAAGGAGGCTGTTTCCTAATTCCTTGCATCCTCAGGCTCAGGTCCCTTGGGGAGCCAAAAATGCCTTCAGCCCTTCAATTAAATGTTTGTATCCAAAGTTAGGAGGACCAGGGCATCCATTTTCAGGCGAAGTCTTTGGAAAGCATTTGGCTCTGCCAATGGGATGTGGCCATCACAGAGTAGAAAAGGGGAGATCTGGGGGCACCTAGCCCCAGAAGCAGTAGGAAACCATGCAAAGGTTGCTGAGGTTCCCTAGCAGTTGTCTGAAAGACAGAAAGCTAGTGGGTTGCAGGAAATGACAACAGGAGTGCTGATGCAGGGCCTGCAAAGTGGCCCGTGCCGTAGGGGTTCAGTTGAAAACGCTGCCAAAATGTCACAGGCACCATTACGGTAGAAACAAGCCTTAGGGCCAAATGAATGGGCCCCAGCAGGCCACCAAGACAAGTCCAAATCATGAAATCAACATCTATCTCTTCACCATTTCCATAGCCGTCTGAGGACAGCATTAACTCCAGGGAAAAGAAAGGTGCCGTCGAACAACTTCAAACCTGAAATGACAGACAACAAACATAAACATGACGGAGACTCCCTGATGATGAGACTCCCTGATGATGACTAAATTAAAATGTTTGCATCAGAAACGAGGGCTTGAGATAGAAATGAAGTTTTTATAGAAAAACAAATGAATTTACATATTTGCTCAGCTGAGTAAAAGTAACTATTATTTGTACATAAATTAATAACATAGAGATCAAGGGAAGGAGCTCTAGTGTAAGACAGATACATATTTGAGACCAGCTCTGCAAATTACTAGCTATGTGGCCACTGACACATAAGTTATGTTCTCAAAGCTTCAGTTTCCTCATCTGATGTCCTGATCTGACTCACAGTTTAGATGTTTATTGGTTTACGAAACTTAATTCCTTGCCCATGTATCCAACTGTGCTTGGCAAACAGATCCTTTCTTATGCTTCTGACCTCTTTTCCTGTTATTTTCCAGTTTCCAGTTCTAATTTCCAATTGCTCCTTCTCTAGGCCTTCCTAACCCAGAGCCATGCTTTCACAGCAATTAACCCAGGCAAGCCAGCTCAGCCAAGTCCTATACCTAAAAATGCATTCCTTGACATCACTGCTGAGTATCCTTCTTAGAGAGGATAGACTTTCAATTTAGTTGATTCTGCTCTGATTCTGAGAATAGAATCCACAAAGAATTTAGGAGGAGAAAATAAAGATATTTAAGTAGTGATTGAATTAGATGGTGCTTGTAAAGCATTTGGTGTTAACAACTTTAGATGTCAAAGCTGTTAATAGAACCTTTGTATGTACAGAGAGTTCCCAGAAAATAAAATAATGACAGAAAATATTCATACCAGCAAGGAACATTAGCACTATCAGAAAGTTCAAGCTGAAGCACAGAGAACAAATCACACATGCAGAAGCCAACTATGCTTCAGAGTCCTCATCACCTTTGGATTGATAATATTAGTATTGTTAGTCAACCTTTACACCAACTCTCTCCCAGGATCATGCAAAGTGAAGATCATGTCATTTTATCCAAGCCTACACTCCACTGATGTCCCTATATCCACTCAAAACATTACCAAGATAGCTAAAGTCCTCTGGATTCTCTTTCCCAAATTCCCTTTTCTTCCCCCAGGAAGAAATCAGCATCCTGAATTTGCTGTTTTTCATTGACATGAATTTCTTTATTCTTTGATGCCACAAGCATATATTCTTTTTTTTTTTTTTCCAGAGACAAAGTCTTGGTCTGTCACCCAGGCTGGAGTGCAGTGGCAAAATCTTGGCTTGATGCAAACTCTGCCTCCCAGATTCAAGTGATTCTCCTGCCTTGGCCTCCTGAGTAGCTGGGAAACAGGCACCTGCAACCACACCCAGCTAATTTTTGCATTTTTACTAGAGATGGGGTTTCACCATGTTAGCCAGGCTGGTCTTGAACTCTTCACTTCAGATGATCCGCCCACCTCGGCCTCCCAAAGTGCTGGGATTACAGGCATGAGCCACCACTCCTGGCTGCATATATACTTAAACAATATGTATAACTATGTTTTACAAGTTTTTAAACTATGTATGTTTCATTTATTTGTTTATATCCTAATTTGTTTCATAAAGGATTTTAGATAACTTATAAGACCAGGAAATACAAAGTCATAGTAAAATATAAATTAGAAACTGAAAAATCAGTAACAGAAAGAATACAAATAAAGCTAGAAAATTAAGAGTCAGGAAAAGAAGAAAAATGAGCACATCAATTATACACAATGAAATATTATAAAACTAAATTCCTGTTAGAATATTTTAATTGAGGCATGTCAGGTTTTTCAGATTTTAGTTTAAACCATGGAGGATTTACAGTAACATAGAAAATGTAAAATAGCCCATGCCTTCTCATAGACTGATGAGAATCTCTTCTCTCCCGGATCCACCTCCCCAGTGACCCATGACTGACATTCACCTATTGAAGATGTGTGGCCAAAGTGAGGAGGACATAGACTGTAGGGCTCATAACAACAATTACAAAGACTTAGTGAGCTATGAATCAGGCGCTGCACTGAGCTCACTACATACAATCTTGAATATAATCCTCACAACAACCCTAGAGCTGCCCCACTTTACAGAAGGAGAAACTGAGGCTTGGAAAGTTTAGGCACTTGTCTGAAATGAAACAGTTATGTACACCCTGAGTTTCAACGTGTGTTGGGTTTGTGGTGTTGACTGACATCCAAGTATATCTGTTAAGTCATTGTGCCACCCTGCCTGGAATTTCTGAATTCCCTCCTGCCCTATCTCAGGTCACTTGTAGCCTCTGTCTTGGCAGTCAAATCCTAGCATCATCATGCCAACATATTTCATTAATATTTTTCAATTCTAGACTTTCCCAACTTCTGAATGAAACCAGATGGCTCATAAAAGGGAACAAAGTGCATTCAGGCCTGAACAACTAGTGGCAAAGCTCTGGCAGTGATTTTCTCAATCTCCCCAGATCCCCAAGACACACTTTCCAGAGAGAAACTAGAACCCCTTCTGTGGCTTTACACCCAATTATACTAGGTTTAGGATACATTTTTCTAAAGATCTGGACCTCAAAATCCAATCACTTGCCCCTGCAAACAAAATGTATCCTTTAAAAATCCTTCTGAGCTTTTGCTTCTTTCGCTTTTTTATTTAAGCTTAAAATATTAAGAATCTATTCATTTTACTAGAAAATATTTAACATTGAAAGCGCCTCAGGAGGCACATCTGAAAAAATGCAGAAATAGATGTTTTATATTTCATATTCAGCCTATTTTCCTGTAGCTAATTGATTCCATTATTCATGTTTCCACACCCAAAATCTCACTGATTTTTTCTTAGTGCTTATGCACTTCGAGAATGCATAGTTATTAATCAAAGGATCTATGTTCTCCACTTAGTCAAGCTATCCATGTTAAAAATCTTTTCATCTTCCTTCATAAATCAGTTTTTCCACCTCCTTCGTCATTTTCATCACTCAGGTCTAAGTTCTTTTCAATTTATCTGAGTTGTTCAAAACTTCCCATTGTCAAAAATTTCATGAAAAGGGACGCCTCACTTCCAAAGTAACATCATTATGATTCTCTGATTAAAGTTACAGTGACATGGACATTTTTTGCTTTCTATTGATCAACTGACATTTAATTTGCTAGCTTTCAAGATGGCAGCTTTTCAGGTTTGATTTCATCAGTAAGAGTCTCTTTCTGGTTACTCATTGTCTGCCTGAATTAGGATGATGAAACCTTAGTAATAAGATTCTAGCTGGATAGTTAAGAGCCAAAAAGAGCTAGAGATCTGAAAGATTTGATTAAACTTATTCACCGTAGTCTACTTGAATACAAGAGCAGTAACTCTAGAACATCCAGATCCAGGCCTTCTCAGCACAAATGTATAAACAAGTCACAAGATTGTTTTCAGACTGCATTAATTCAGGCATCCTTGTACAGTCATGTTCTCATCTCGTTATTTTCAAGATACCTAGGCCCAAATGACTTTTATAGGTTTCAAGGGTTGGCGGCAAAGGTAGTTTTATGTGAAAGGCTAGCAGAATATCCTTGGCAAAATTTGGCTAGCAGTGCCAAAATGTATATAATTGTTAGTTAGTTCTCCACTATTTAGACATTGATTGTTCAGTGGATGTACCATCCTGATTATTTTCTCCTTCTTGTTCTTCTTTCCTTGGCCTGGTGTATAGACATTGTTATCTGAACCAAAGAATGGGGGTGAGAAATAAAAGGTATTGAAACAGGAAATCACTCTTTCTCGAGTTTCTACTCTGTTTCTGAACCCTATGCCAATAGACAGTATCCTTTATTATCAGTCCTGGTTCTCAAATATTGAAGCCAGCTTTCTTTGCTTCTGCATCTAACACAAGGCACTCTGCAAAGTACAAAGAAAACTCTGTAAGTGACAACCAAACAAACTATAGTTTGATGTCAGTTGTATATTTTATCTGCCAAAGTTAGTATTACAGTGCTCAGCTATGTACAATCAAGAGTGAACTATAAAGTGGCAGGATAGAGAATTAAGTATCATCTTCTAGAATCAACCTAAGAAAGGAACCACAGTGGCTTAGTAATAAAGAATGTTGTCTTAATTCATTTTGTGCTGCTATAAAATACCTGAGATTGAGTAATTTATAATGAACAGAAATTTACTGGCTCACAGTTCTAGAGACTGGGAAGTCTGAGAACAAGACAGTGTCATCTTATAAAGGCCTTCTTGCTCCTTCATGACTTGACAGAAGGCAGAAAGGTAAGGGTGAAAAAGGGCAAACGCACTCCCAAGAGCCCTTTTTATAATGGTATTAACATATTCATGAGCGCTCTGCCTTCATGACCAAAACACCTCCCATGAGGCCCCACCTCCCAACACTGTCACACTGGGAATTAAGCTGCCATTGCATAAATTTTGAGGGACACATTCAAATCATAGCAGGTGTTTTCTACTGATACTTCATACACAAGTCTAATTGCTACTAAATATGCTAAATTTTGAGGCAGAACTTTGGTCTCTTATTGATAAATTTGCCAATCCATTGAAAATCATTATAGATATACCCTGATGAAATCCTGCCATCTCAAAAAATATAACACTTAGTATTATAATTTTTTAATAAATTGACTCTCCACTGAATTGGAAATAATATAGCAATGCATCAGTGATCATGCAGGCATAGTTTTGCCTTGTCATCTATTATATTACTATTTCTTACATTTTTTTGTTTTGTTTTTTTTTTTTTTTTGAGACGGAGTCTCGCTCTGTCGCCCAGGCTGGAGTGCAGTGGCCCGATCTCAGCTCACTGCAAGCTCCACCTCCCGGGTTTACGCCATTCTCCTGCCTCAGCCTCCCGAGTAGCTGGGACTACAGGCGCCTGCCACCTCACCCGGCTAGTTTTATGTATTTTTTTAGTAGAGACGGGGTTTCACCGTGTTAGCCAGGATGGTCTCGATCTCCTGACCTCGTGATCCGCCCGTCTCGGCCTCCCAAAGTGCTGGGATTACAGGCTTGAGCCACCGCGCCCGGCCTATTTCTTACATTTTAACACTAAATTACTAAAAATTATAGCCAAATTACTAACACTTATATTTAAATCAGAAAGATATTTAAATGAAGCTGAATTTTCTAATGGGATCTTGGGTGTAATTAGCTGTTACTCTCTTACTAGAAGCTTCTGGATTTTTTTTTATCGTGGCCTTGAAATTAGTTATATGAGGGTCATTATCCACTTCTGGCAACCAATCTTCATCTGTAAGTGAAGCAGTGGTTGCTAGTGCTAATTGGACATTTATGTAACCAAACCTTAGTTAACTGGAAGTTCAAGAATTTGGAATCCTCTGATTGTCAGAATCATCTAGGCCAATCAAATATGAGAGTGAATAATGAATGTGATGTTTATTTGGTAATTAGGAATCTAAGTGTGTTCAGAGTCAATACTCAAAACATTCACTGGTGACCCCAGTACAATACTATGCACACAACTGAGATCATTCCGAACACAAGCTCTCGGTGTGCACCTTAAAATTGCCTTTTCATTTCAGCTGATATGACAATCATTTGCTAATCACTTTTATTTGTCTTGTTCTACAAAAGCATGGGGCTGAAAAAAATCTAGTTAACTAACAGGTCTTATTAATTTTTTACTGGACAACACTGCTGAATTGTTCAGTATGTAATTCAGCACCATCTCCCCTAGCATGACACATACAGAAAACAGATGGTGGAGTCATTCCTAAGGGGGACAGATTGTAATCATTCTAAACATGAAGAGAAGGGAACTCACATTTCTTGGGTGCCTAAGACATATCAAGTGATTTCAAACCATTATTTTATGTAATCTTCAAAGCAATCCTGTGAGATAGAAGACATTATCCCCATTTTTGAGATGCTAAAACTGAGGCTTGGGGAAACTGATTAAGCCCCAAGTTCACAAAGCTTGTAAGAAGCAGAATTGGGAATCAAATCTGGGACTGCATAATTCCAAAGTATTCATTACTTCAAGTGGTCTCTTTGGGGGAACCTCAATATAACTTGAAGGAGAAGATGGATAACTTTACCTGCAGATAAATGAGAATCAGTACCAGCTTGTAAAAATGCTTCAAATGCCCAGTTAGGTGTTGTATCCTATATGAAAGCAGATCTCCTGATGAAAGCAAGGAAATCTGGTTGAAGGGGGGAAATACAAGTAGTCCAGGAGGGGAAGAGAAGGTGGGCAGCTCAGTGGTATAGCCGTAAGAAAGGAGCATCTCTGTCCCTGAATGAGCTCTTCAAGTAGCTGCCTTGCCCCTGACTGAACATTCAGATAGTTAGAAATCTCAGGTAGGGATCTGAATACCTGAAGCCTTTCTGAGGTGCCTAACTCAGAGGAACTCCAGAATAACTCCAAGGAAGCCCCCTCCTTCACAGGCAAGAGAAGCCACTTGAGCCAGGCACATCTACTGCTGTGGTTTAAATGTGTTCCCTAAAGTGCAAGCGTTGGAAACTTAGTCCCCATGCAACAATGTTGACAGGTGGAACCTTTAAGAAGTGATTAGGCCATCAGAGCTCTGTCCTCCTGAATGGATTAATGTTGTTATCCTAAGAGCAGGTTTGTTATAAAAGTGAGCTTGCCGGGGGAAGGGGGGGAAGCATAAACAAAAACTGAGTTTTAAAAAAGTGAGTTTGGCTTCCTCTTGCTGCCCTTCTGTCACTCTCTCAACTTCTTGCCTTCCACCATGAGATGGCACTGCAAGAAGGCCCTCACCAGATGCCAGCACTTGATATGGGACTTCCCAGCCTCCAGAATGGTGGGAAATACATTTCTTTTCTTTGTAAATTACTCAGTCTGTGGTGTTCTGTAATAGCAGCCCCAAACAGACCAAGATATCCATGCTAGTTGAGTTGAAGCTCTGTGAACAGCAAATATTCCCACTCACAGAACTAATGAGATACCTGAAGGTTTGTGCCTGATGCTGTGGAGCAACACTTCCCTTGCTATTCTTCAACAACTTTTGTTTTATTAGAATTCCAGGCAGAAGATGAAGAATCTCATCCCCCAACAAAACAGTTCTCACGAGAGATTGTCAAGAAAACTGAAATAGCCTAAACAAGACTGTACTAAGAAAAAGTAATAACTTAAGAGTGCAATGAAGCACTGCTGTGACAAACCTGTCTCAGAATGCTGGGAGACAGCACTAACAATAGCAGCCTGGCAGGAGGAGCTAGGAGCTGGCCCTCGTCAAGCAAAGGCTTCAAGCCAGCATTACACAATGAGAAGCCCTAGGAATAACTCTGGCCACACAACAAAGCACAAGCAAATCCCCTTCTCGAAGACAGTTCATGTAACACGCACATCTATCAACCATTCAAACTCAAAGGGGTTTCTCAAGATAATACCAGCTCTTCAATGTTCTCAGCTCTTTAATGCTTTCAACTTGTAACTGCTATTCCTTCTTGATGTGTGTGCAGGTTTAGATTCAGTAATTGCAAGCTGTAGGACAGTATCAAATTGTTCCTGTGCTTTGGGAGAGAAGATAGGAAGGGAGTGCTGATCCATACTGCTTGTGTAGTGTTGCTGCTCAGAAGCAGAAAACAAAGACACAAATATAAGATTGCTCCTCCTTTTAGGCTACCCCTCACTTCCCATGCCACCTTCCCTCCAACCCCTAAGAAAGAAATTTAGGCCTATGTAGTCCCAATTATTTATAATCTGAATCTTGTCTCCCTGTAGCCCCAGTCCCTCTATTCCCATAGCAGGAATAGCTATGAGATTCCGCTCCCTTATAATGAAGACTTAGAAGAATAGGTTTGTGTTCATTTGCACTCAAACAAATATACAAGAAAAAAACAAACAACCCCATCAAAAAGTGGGCAAAGGATATGAACAGACATTTCTCAAAAGAAGACATTCATACAGCCAACAGACACATGAAAAAATGCTCATCATCACTCGCCATCAGAGAAATGCAAATCAAAACCACAATGAGATACCATCTCACACCAGTTAGAATGGCAATCATTAAGAAGTCAGGAAACAACAGGTGTTGGAGAGGATGTGGAGAAATAGGAACACTTTTACACTGTTGGTGGGATTGTAAACTAGTTCAACCATTATGGAAAACAGTATGGCAATTCCTCAAGGATCTAGAACTAGATGTACCATATGACCCAGCCATCCCACTACTGGGTATATACCCAAAGGATTATAAATTATTCTACTACAAAGACACATGCACACGTATGTTTATTGCGGCACTATTCACAATAGCAAAGACTTGGAATCAACCCAAATGTCCATCTGTGACAGACTGGATTAAGAAAATGTGGCACATATACACCATGGAATACTATGCAGCCATAAAAAAGGATGAGTTTGCGTCCTTTGTAGGGACATGGATGCAGCTGGAAACCATCATTCTTAGCAAACTATCACAAGAAGAGAAAACCAAACACCGCATGTTCTCACTCATAGGTGGGAACTGAACAATGAGATCACTTGGACTCGGGAAGGGGAACATCACACACTGGGGCCTATCACGGGGAGGGGGGAGGGGGGAAGGATTGCATTGGGGAGTTATACATGATATAAATGATGAATTGATGGGTGCTGACGAGTTGATGGGTGCAGCACACCAACATGGCACAAATATACATATGTAACAAACCTGCATGTTATGCACATGTACCCTAGAACTTAAAGTATAATAAAAAAAAAAAAAGAAAAAAGAAAAGATAACAAGTAAAAAAAAAAAAAAAGAGTTTAAGATTGAAACTCCATCTTTAAAAAAATCTATATATTTGTAATACAATAAAATATATGTGTTCATTGGAAAAAAAAAGAACAATAGGTTTGTGTTCATTTGTTAAGATTATGAGAAAATACAACTAGCAAAAAGAACATTTTTTTGAAAATCTACGTTAATTGCAATACAGAAGAACCTTACATTTCTCCCTTGTACTATATAAAATCTTTGGTCTATTACTCACCATCAATGATTTCAGAATAGTTTCAGAATCAAAATCAACTCATCCTCTCAAGAGAATGAGAGGACAAGCCACAACCTGGGAGAGAGTATTTGCAAAAGACATATTTGGTAAAGGACTATTCTCCAAAGTGTACAGAGAACTTAATAAGACTCAACAATAAGAAAATGAAAGATCCAAATAAGAAATGGACTAAAGTTCTGAACATGTATGTCATCAAAATAGATATACAGATGGCAAATAAGAAAAGATGTTTAACATCCAAGTGTCATTAGGGAATTGCAAATTAAAACAACGAATGAGATACCACCACACACCTATTTGAATGGCTAAAATAGAAAATGCTAAAAATACCAAACACTGGCAAGGATGTGGAAAAACAAGAACTCTCATTCGTTGCTAGTGGGAATGCAAAATGGTACAGCCACTGTGGAAAATTGTCAGTTTCTCATAAAAGTAGGCAAGCTTTTAATATATGATCCAGCAGTCTCACTCCTTGGTACTTACTCAAGTGAGTTGAAAACTTAGGTCCACACAAAATCTACACGTGGATATTTATAGCAGCTTTATTTCTAATTGCCAAAACTTGGAAGCAACCAGTATGTTCTTCAGTTGGTGAACTGATAAATAAAATGTGGTACATCCAGACAATGGAATATTATTCAGTGCTAAAAGTGAGCTATCAAGACATAAATACACATGGGGGGATCTTAAATGCATATCACTAGAGGAAAGAAGCTAATCTGAAATGGCAACATGTTATATGATTCCAACTATACGACCTTCTGGAAAAGGCAAAACAATGGAGACAGTAAAATGGCCAATGGACACCAGGAGTTAGTCGGGAGGGAGGGATGAACAGGCAGAGCACAGAGGACTTTTAGGGCAGTGAAACTACTCTGTATGATACTAAAATGGTGGATATGTGTCATGATACGTTTGTCCAAACCTATAGAATTTACAACACCAAGAGTGAAGCCTGATGTGAACTGTGGAATTGGGTGATAATGATGTGTCAATGTAGGTTCATCAATTGTAACAAATGTGCCACTCTGGCACTGGAAATCGACACTGGGAGGGGTTGTGCATGTGTGGGGAAGGAAGTAAACAGGAATTTTATGTGCTTTCTCCTCCATTTTACTGTGAACTTAAATCTCCATTTTACTGTAAACTGAAAATTAAAGTCTATTTAAAAAAAAAAATCAACTTAGGCTGGGCACAGTGGCTCACGCCTATAATCCCAGCACTTTGGGAGGCCGAGGAGGATCACCTGAGGTCAGGAGTTTGAGATGAGCCTGACCAACATGCAGAAACCCTGTCTCTACTAAAAATACAAAATAAGCCAGGCGTGGTGGCGCATGCCTGTAATCCCAGCTACTTGGGAGGCTGAGGCAGGAGAATCACTTGAACCTGGGAGGTGGAGGTTGTGGTGAGCCGAGATTGTGCCACTGCACTCCAGGCTGGGCAATAAGAGCAAAACTTCCTCTCAAAAAAAAAAAAAAAAAATCAACTTACTCTCTTTGAAAACCTCCCGTATCAATCCCCACACAGGGCTTATCATAAACATGATCTCAGGTATCGTATCCTCACAACCCTATGAAGTAGGTATTGTTACCCACTCTCACAAATGGGGAAACTGAGGCAAGGAGGGTATAAGCATCCTCCTATCTATTGTAGAGCTGGGGAGTAGGCGAGTTAGGGGAGAAGAAATTAGAGACTCATGTGTCTAAGTCCAGGGCTCTAAAAGACTCCTTGTCTCTCATTTTTACACCCCAATTTCTCTAAAGCTGAATTGTGTAGATTTTTTATAGTTTATTATTTTTTGTAGTGTTAGAGAATTTAGAAAGTCTTTAAAAGCAAAATTAAAAGCTAACTCTGCACATAAAGTTTTATACTTATGATCAGGGAACCTAAACACTTCCACCCCAAAATGCATAGTTTGGTGCAAATGTTGGGCAATTTGAGAACTTTTGTAAGTGCTTCCATTTCAGTGGAGTTACTGATGTATCCCCCAAACTGGCTGCCCCTTCCTGCTTAAATGGCAGCATTTCGTACCTACTGGACATCCTTTGTCCACACTTGCCTGGCAAATGAACGGTACCTTTGATTCTCAGCATTAAGTCAGACCAAATGCTAGAAGAAACAAAGTCAAAAGAAAGAACATATGTGTTTGCCTGAATCATAGAAGACTGTCCCATTCTCATCTTTCAGAACCAAATAATTGTGTGCAATGCTTATAATATTAGCCATTAAAGGCTCCAGGCTCAGGGCTTGCGGGAAGCTTCCTAATCCAGCCTTAACCTAATCCTATGAGCCTGACTTTCACTTGCCAAACCCATTGGACCTGCATAAACTGGAGTGATGCATCTGCTGAGTACTGTATCACTTGAGGTTTTCAAAAGAAGCTGACTTGGACTCAGTAGGCAGAAAATGAAATTCAAGGTATCAAGTAGCTCTCAGAATCAGCGGCAGTGTAGAGAACCAAGCTGAATGTGTTTCCAGAAATGATCACCAAAACTGTGCTGCAGGACTGATGTGATGAGGAAAGGGTTGCTGCCACCATTAAGCATTGGACACTATCCTGTCACTTCTGTGCTGAGACCTACGCCTCAGAATCATGGTTACTGACTACTTCAACAGAAAGAGGAACAGAGAGGAAGCACGTTGTATCACTAGTGACTATATTGTGTCACTAATTACAGAGTCAAAAACTGGAGTGGGTGAACCTGCCCGACAGATCCTCTGTTACATCCCTGTGCCTTAGTATAAAGGTGATCTCCAACTTTCTAGGGGAAGGAGGTCTCCACCACCCCCAAAACACAAGGTAAAGAATTTCTCCAATGTTAAGCCAAAGGATGTTGTGTTTCCCAAACAAATGACAAATGCTCATTTCCTGGCACAATAAAACAAGTATAATATTCCCATTTTTGAGCTGAAGAAAACAAGAGGTACAGCTTATCTGACTTCACAATGACCAAGGCAAAATTGAAATCCTAGTGTTTCCAATCCAAAGCCCATTCACTTTCAACAAAGCTATGATGCCACACTTTAAAATTAAAACAGTTTGAGCTAAATATTTTAAACAGTGGAGTAATAAATAAAACAAATAATTTAAAACGTCGGATACATTAAAAAAATTTAAAACTAAGCTATTGGTCACATTTACTTGATTTGATAATCTCAAGTCAAACAGTTGCTGCTATCCAAATAAGCTAGCTACTTTTCCACTTTCAGTTAAGTATGCATGAAACACCGAATCAAAGTGACATAATTTTAGATATTTTTATTCATTTATCTCTTTTCTTACAGGACATTAGGAAATGAGCTGCAAAAGCAGTTTACTGTCTTAAGACTGCTTTTGGATAAAAGCAGTTTTATCCATAATTTGGATAAAACTATGGAGTTTTAGATCTGTATTGATAAAAATACATATTCACTAAACTGCTACTCTGTACAAGGCATTGTTTTAGCCACTGGGAAAGAAATGATGACTCTGCTATGGAGATGCTTCAAATCTGGTAGACGATTCAGAGAAGTAAAGACATTGCAATTGTACAGGGATTATAATGCTAGGAGGCCTCCCAAAGGAGATTCTAAGCCATTAGGGAGGCCTCAATCATATTCCCTCCTAATTCAACAAGCTTCTATGGTACAGCTCAGATAGACTTTGCAAAGAGTTATGTGTTTATGACACAAAATAAATATGGTCTCTATTGGCAAGTAATTTAGAACCTAGTGAGGAGATAGAAATAAAACAAATAATTGCACTAACATTTTCCTAAATATAATTGTAGAAAGCGCTATCAAGAAATAAACAGTTTTGTAAAAGTTTATTACAAGGTAAACCTACTGTAATATAGACAGTGTAGTGGAGAGGTGTTGGAAGACTGTCTTGTGGGGGTCTTTTACGTTTGCGCACATCCTGTCTCACCTTTTGTTCAAAACTTTCTTTTTAAGGATGTTTGTATAATAAACAGCCTTGAATGATAATGATAATCCCTCTTTCTGAAGAACAGGGAAGCTTTATTTCCTGACTAGTACAGTAAAGACAATGTCTCCTTCCAGGTAAAAGACTGGACAGATTTGCCGGCATTCCCCTCCAGAATATCAGGGTTTCTTAAGCTCAAGTTTCCTCAACTTTGATGCAACCCCACTTGTGTGCAGCATTGACCTGGGCTGCTCTACATCACCCTAATGAGACTTCAGGGACAAGGGGAACTGACGAGAACACGCAGCTCGGCTGCCTGCTGTACTGTGAGTAATAAAGTTATATCTGACCCAGGAGGCTCATGTCTTCTGCCGGCGTCTGTGAACTAGCAGAGTAACTTGTTAGCTTACACATAAGGTAAAAGTTCAAATAATTCAAGGCACCAAGCGTTGGTGGAAGGTCAGAAATTTTCCTAAAGAACTTAGGTTGAAGCTGGGACCTGAAGAATAAGGAGCCGAGGGTGGAGGTTGATTGCTTCTAGACAGAGAAAACCCTGTGGCAGACGTCAGAAAGAATGGAGCATGGCACAACTCAATAGCTAAAAAAAGGACTGGAGTGCCCAGAGCACAGCAAGTGCTGCTGGAAGGATCTCTAAAGGAGGCAGCAGAGGCAAGGAACAGCTTGATTATGTAAATACGTACGGAATTGAGACTATATTCTCAGACAGTCCTCCATGAATTGTCTTTGAGTTGCAAGTACACACCTTGCAAGCTGCCTAACTGCCCTTTGTTCTGGACTATCATTTCAAGGATGTTTATAAGTAAACAATTTTGGAAGATAAAGACAGTGTCTCCCTCTGGAGCAAAGAGCAAGCATGCTTACTGACCACTATAAAAGATTTGGGTAATCCTGGGTTCAGGGTTCCCCTTCTACAATGCAACCCATTACATGTGCAGTTGTTATCTGGCCCTCTTGGCAGCGCTCTGTAAGAATTGAGGCTCTGGGAAATAGCACAAGAAATGCTGATGCTTTGGCTACTGCTACTGTTCTAAGGAATCTGTGTCTTCTACCAGCCTCCAGGAAGCTGTGATAGACTAACTTGATAGCTTACAAGTAGGATGAAATCTCGGGCCCTTCACAGTTCTTGACAGTACTTTATTCAAAGAACACGAGATGTTAGACAGTGGGTTTTTATAGTTTCGTATTTTGACTTTTTTTGGTATAGTAACCTACAAATCCCTAGAAAGTAGTGTCATAAATTGAGGAAATCAAACCATCCACTCCCAGAGTGGTACTTGGCACAAAATGAAACATAAATGTTAAAAATAATCATTGTTTTCAAGGAGCCTAGAATATTCCTGGCATAACCATAGACTGGTAGAATGGAAACCACATGGAGTTAGTATATTCATTCCTGGTTCTGCCCCCATGCCAGCTGTCTGAGATTGTACAAACTACCTGATCTCATTTGCTCTTAAATCCATCATTCACTAAACAAGGGTAATAGAACCTTTGTCACATAATTCACATAAAGGTGGAATGAGATAATAACACTTTAATACAAATAATATATTTATCTACCAAACACCCTTTAACTCAGCCAACAGTGTCTCCCTTTGAGAAACTTAGCTATTGATGGGCACTGATAAAAATATTCAAGATAAATTTGCTCTTGATCTAAAACTTTTTATTGCGGGGTCACTGGCAAGCCATCTGTCTATTTGTGACAACTTTGGTTTTCTCTTTCTAAAAGCTTTGACAAACTTAGGAAAAATGGTAAGACCAGATGCATTAGATGTATAAAAATATGACCCACTTCCCAATTTCAGGTACTCGATACTTGAAAAACTATTTCAGTAAAGCCACAGGGACTGTCTACATCTCCAGAGGCACAACTACTGAAATGTTGAACATGAAGCCATCTGTCAATTCCCCCAAAACATGTTGAATGCCAGTTTCTTAAAACATAAGGAGCAGGTAAGTTTTTTGTTTCTGTTTTTAAAAGCAGTGAAACATCCTCATTCTCAAAATGATGAAACCTAAGTACTCACCAAAGCCAGGTCTAA
Source organism: Rhinopithecus bieti (assembly GCF_001698545.2). Lineage (NCBI taxonomy): Eukaryota > Metazoa > Chordata > Mammalia > Primates > Cercopithecidae > Rhinopithecus > Rhinopithecus bieti. Next base: position 9,980,602 of record NW_016804690.1, read on the forward strand.
GCTGCCTCTTTGTGGATTTCAATCTTCCACCAATTCTGAGCAAAGAAATTTGCTTTCCATTCTACTATGATGTTTTCTGACATTTGCTTAAGATTATAATAAATTGTAAAGACCTGATTAATTAAAGCCTCAATCTGGAGATAACAGAACACTTTGGAAGTGATTGTTTCTTTGCTGTTTTGTAAATGAGAATGATAAATCCAAGAGAAGAGAAAGGACTTTGTTAAGGGAGGCAAGTCTGGCCTGACACCAGTGTTGGAGCCAATACAAAACGGGCATTGAAATTGACTTACAGGACTTTCATAACTCACCCAAAAGTCACTGCAACTATAGTACCTGATCCTTCTCCCTTTTGCCTCCACTTTATCCTATACATACTTTTTTCACAGCATCTGTATCACTTCATGCCACTTAGTAATTCATCTGTTGGTTTTCCTCCTTAAAACTAGAGATTGAATTGTATTTTACTATTTACCCTCAACAATTAGCATAGTTGCTTGACAAATGTTTCTCTTTTTAAATTGAATTACTCAATGAATAAAATATAATAAGTAGACTGATACATAATAACTAGACTGATACATCAGAGTCCAAAATAGAAGTAAAGAAATTGTTGTAAGAAAGCCATGGGATAGTGTTCAGAAAGGAAACTAAGGCAATATTGCAGCAAGTTGGGGTTGCATTGTAAAACTCTAATTAAAATTCCTTTCTCTTTCTTCCAAAAAAGGGAGTGTGGCCCCCAACGCTATTTAGGAGAGGGAAGAACAAAAAGCTAAAGCTTTTATGAATGAATTAACAGCATTTGCAGTGACCTGGGTGAGACTGGAGACTATTATTCTAAGTGATGTAACTCAGGAATGGAAAACCAAATATCATATGTCCTTACTGATATGTGGGAGCTGAACTACGAGGAAGCAAAGGCATAAGAATGATACAATGGACTTTGGAGACTTGGAGAAAAGAGTGGGAGGGGGCAAGGGATAAAAAGCTACAAATATGGGGCAGTTTATACTGCTCGGGTGAAGAGTGCACCAAAATCTCACAAATCACCACTAAAGAACTTACTCATGTAACCAAATACTACCTGTACCCAATACCCCAATAACTTATGGAAAGTAAAAATTAATAATAAAATAAAATAATAAAACAAACAAAGCTAAAGCTTCTTCCTTCTACCTCTAATTATGAGGAGCACAACATGGCTTTACAATTGCAAAAGGCCAGAGAACCCCCAAGGGTTTCAAGACAGGTTCCAGTAGGGCAGAGTTACTGGACTCTAGACAAATAGAAAATGGCAGGTTTGTTCCTCGCAGAATTCCAAGAGGTTTTCTCAAAGTATTTGCTTATTCCTCTGAGAGCCGCAGCTGGCCTGTGGGTCTACAGTCAGAGTTTGGGTCTGGGCTGAGCATCACATGCTCTTTGTGTGCCCCTGTGCCCAACTGTCCTCGTGTTCTCAGTGTTCTGGAGCCCCCTCCCTTGACAGATGGTTGTTACTCCCGATTTATTCTCAAGCTTGTCAACTAGTATTCTTTTCCTCTATCATCTTAGACAGTCCAAGAGGTGATCTTAGCAAATGTGTTATCTGATCAATACAATCACTTCCAACTTTATGATTTGCATACACAGTGATCCTTATTCCTAGTTAATATTTCTACAACCCCACTGCTATGTTCTGAATGTTTGTGACCCCCAAAAATTCATATGTTGAAATTCTGACCCCCAGTGTAATGGTATTAGGAGGTGAGGGCTTTGGGAGGTGAGTAGATCATAGGCCCAGAGCCCTCATGAATAGGAGGCTGAGAGAGACCCCCATCCCTTCTATGTGAGGTTAGAGTGAGACGATGGCTGTCCATGAGGAAGGGCCCTCACTAGACACCAAATCTGCAGGTATCTTGATCTTGAACTCCCCAGACTTCAGAACAGTGAGAAACAAATGCCTACTGTTGTAAGCCACACAGTCTATGGTAGCTCATAATAGCAGCCTAAACTGACTGTGACAGCCACAGAACCAGAGTTAGCATGATTACAAGCTGAATACAAATGAGAGAAGGTCGCTGATGAGTCAAGAATTATCCCCCAAATCCCTCTTTACCAAACAAGGGCTGAAATGTAGGCAGCATTCCATATTAGTGAGACAGAGTAGGATGTCAGGGGGTCGTTCCGACATATAAAAAACCCACAGCTGAGAGGCAGTGAGCATCAGGGAACCTCATGGGAGGAAACAATGGCCAGTTATGGGAAGTGGTTCAAAGAGGATAGGAGGAAAGAGTCCCAGGAGCAAGCTAGGATCCAATGAACTGAAATACTAGACAAGTGTTAAGTCCAGGGTCTCATTACAAGTAAGGGTTTGGACATAAGAGACAAGGAAGGGAAGGAGCCTATTTAACAAAAAAGGCATGGGTAAGAGTTCACTTCTCTCTAAGCAGGAAGCCTGGGTTTGGACACGGGAGTTCGACTCAGTCTGCAACTGAGTATGAAGAAGGTGCAGCAGGAGACATTTGAGCTCTTGCAGAGACAGGATGTTGCACAACTTGCCACATGATACTCAAAATATGCATCGCTATCTTGCCAAGGGCCAAACACCACAGGCAAATGAAAAACATATACCCATCTGTCTTAGTCTGTTCATGCTGCTATCACAAAATACCTGAGATTGAATAATTTATAAGGAATAGAACTTTATTGCTCACAGTTCTGGAAGCTGGGAAGCCCCAGATCAATACACCAGTAGATTCTGCATCTGATGAAGACTTGCTCTCTGCTCTCAAAACGGCACTTTGGTGCTGTGTCCTCAAATGGCCAAGGTGGAAGGTCAAAGGGCCTAACTAGTTCCCTTGACCTTTTCTTATAAGGGCACTAATCTTCAGACTTAATCACCTCCTAAAGACCCTCCTCTTAATACTTCATATTGGGTCTTAAGTTCCAGCATATGATTTTCAGGGGGAAACATACATTTAAACCATAACACCATCTGTTTTCAGCATACACACCCACAGACACCGCCCATGCACCTCTGCATAGAACCTCTACCTCACTGATCCTTTACCTCTCCCTTGAGCTTGGATGCATTTTACTCTGTTATTCCCTTTTTCAGACCTGTGCCCCTCCTCAGCATACTAGCACTCAGTACATAAGAAATGGACCCTCTACCTAAACCACCACTGAAAGCGGGATGTTTGTCTCACCTCTGATGTATCTCCATAAACTCTTTCTTAAAACTTCCTGAAATTTTAAGGCAGAGAAAACATGAATGTTGTCCACACTTGCTGATGGGATTAGAGAAAACGCTTCTCCTTTTCCACACTTCAAAATAGTAGCAAACCTCAGAGAACAGGGAAAACTCCCTGCTGAATTTAATGAGATAAAGCCTCAGAATTTGGAAGTAGCAATTTAATTGGGGACCTGTCTATTTATTAGAATATTCACAAAGATGAAATAGTTCCTGAAAACCTATAAGATAAATAAAGCCAATGACAGTCTCAATCTTATCAATAGAAGCACACCCAGTGCCCACACAGTACCTCATACACAATACATACTTAATAAATAATAGTTAAATTAATTAAATGGTTAAATGAGCCAATGAACGATATATCTTTATTAACCTTTTCCTGGATTTTGCAACTTTAAAGTTGGGAAATTGTTTACAACTAATTAAAACCTGCAATTTAAACACATAGCTAACTCATCCATGTTGGGAGCGAGGAAATCTTATTCCTTCATAACACTTTTTTTATACCGCTCTCTTCTCTTTCACTGTTGGGCAAGTAAGCCAAAACCTTCATGTTCTTCTTAAGAATCTTGAGGCCGGGCAGGGTGGTTCATGCCTGTAATTCCAGCACTTTGGGAGGCCGAGGCGGGCAGATCACGAGGTCAGGAGATTGAGACCATCCCGGCTTACATGGTGAAACCCTGTCTCTACTAAAAATACAAAATATTAGCCAGGCATGGTGGCAGACGCCTATAGTCCCAGCTACTAGGGAGGCTGAGGCAGGAGAATGGCATGAACCCAGGAGGCAGAGCCTGCAATGAGCCGAGATCGTGCCACTGCACTCCAATCTGGGCAACAGAGCGAGACTCCGTCTCCAAAAAAAAAAAAAAAAAGACTCTTGAAATACTGAGCTCCTAGTACAGAATCCCAAGCCTCAAATCATTTCCACATTCTCTCCCATTTCATCCCTCATAATTTTCTTTACTTTCATTTTATACCTTCCTCCCCATAGTCTTTGCTCAAGTATGTAAATCATTGCATTAATGTGTACTTTTCAAATTCCTGATTAAAATTTAATTACTAATAAGATAATAGTAAAGTGGCAACAGATATTTTCTGCATTGCTTTTAAAGAAAGATGAAGTAATTTATGGGACTTGGAGTTCACATGAATAGCTTACTTTGTTATAAATAAAGTTAATTATTCATCTTTTTATATATAAAATCTAAAAATAAAATATGCCAGGAATAATGACAAATTGATTTGATTAATTTTGTAATTTATTCCATTTCAATGGGTCTGTCAAGACCTTTTTTTATTTTTTGCTCACTAATGCAATTATATGCAAAGTCCAAACCATAGCACATGGAATTAATTTCCACCATTTCACTGTCATTATGATTATCATCATCAAAATTATTAGATTGGCCATTTTCCTTTCTGGAAAGGAAAACAATCCTTAAATGTGGAAAAAAGTCTACGTCCATTGAAATTCTTTCCTATCCCGGTAGCTTATATGCCCACTGGCTCTGTCATTTATTGGTATTGTTTTGTAAGGAGTATAAACAAGGGGCAAGGGATGTTGAAGTACAAAGTAAGTGATACTCCTCTCCAAGAAGTGGAACAAAACTCAGAAATCAGAATGGCCCAGTCTCTGCTCCATTTAGTGTGAGGAAGAGAAACTTTCTCTTTCATCTTGCCCTATGCATAAAAGCCTTAGGACCAAAAGCAGTAATATAAGGTTTGTTACCTCTTCATTGAGTACCATATGGCAACAAGAGGACTCCACCATGGATATCAGCAATTATTTCCATGCCAATTCAGGCCACCATGTTACTCTTTTGGTATTCTTCTTCCACTAACTATAAGCAATATCAATCATTAATACCATATAATACACTTAAACACTTTTGCCCAATTTAAATTGAAGATAGTCACTGTTATAATTAGGACTTGGGTCTTAGGGACAGACATTCCTGCCTTCTATTCTTGTCATGACTACCAATGGCCAAGTGACCTTATGCACCTGATCTATACTCTGCAGGTCAGTTTCCTCTTGCATACAGAGACACAGTCCGTGCCTATTTAATCAAGGTCATTAATTTTAGGAAGTTCCAAGCACAAGTGTAGGAGCAGTAAAAGACTGTCTTAAAATAGTAACACGTGTGCTTTTCTTTATATATAATCTTACCAATTAATCATTTCCTCAAGGAAAAGTAGTTTTTTTCTATAGCAAGGACAAAGAAGGAGAAACAATAAATGTGCTGGTTTTCAACAACTCACAAACAGGCTCTTAAAGCTCAAAGAACTAAGATATAGAGTGTTGTGGGCTGATTTATGCCCCAACACCTCCAATTCATTGGTTAAATTCCTAACCCCCAGTACCCCAGAATGTGATGATATGTGGAGATAGGATCTCTAAAGAGATAATTTTAGGTTAAATGAGGTCATTAAAGTGGATCCAGTACAAATGACATCCTTATAAAAAGGAGAGATTGGGACATAGACAAGCCCAGAGGAAAGATCATGTGAAAAAACAGAGGGAGAAAATGACTATCTACAAACCAAAAAGAGAGGCCTTAGAAGAAATCCACCCTACTGGCACCTTGACCTTAGACTTCCAGCCTCCAGAATTGTGAGGAAATATATTTCTGTTGTTTAAGCCACTCAGTTGGTGCTGTTTTCTTATGGCATCCCTAACAAACTAATATGTATTACAAGATTTACAAGAATGGAGAAAGCCTCAGATTTCTTTGCCTCCAGAAGAAGGGTTGAGGGCCATTCATTCAGGCGGGGACTGGAAGTGTGAGGCAGAACGTACTGGAGCCTGGGAGAAGGAGTCTGAAATGAGGAGACCAGATCTAAGGGAACCACATGGAAGACAGCTCCTTTACAGAGATATTCAACAGAAGCTGACCCTTTTCACCCTCTCTCACCATCACTGCTCCCTCCACAAGCATTCATTTCAATGCCAGCAAAGAACAATTTCAATCAAGGAAGTTCACTCCAGATTTGACTTAATATTTATTTTATCATAAATAGCAAGAAAAGCTTTTGAGTAAAATTGCAAACAACTCTTAATCAAGAAGAGGAAGAAATAGGGCCTGTCCAGGCAGATGAATTGTGTAGTAAGAAGATCCTGGAAGGAAGTGGAAGTTTCCTTTAAAGACTGAAAAGAATAATTCTTAAGGAAAAGTAAGTTTATTACAGCAGATTCTGCTAAACAGACATCCAGAGGAAAGCTCAAGAGATTAAGCTGCTGTTCAAATATGGAAGATTTAATGTACTTTTCTGAGAGGAAATCCTGGGAGAGGGCCTGTTTGAGAAGTAAAATCTCTAAACACTTTAAGATCATTCAATTAAAACAAAAATTGTAGAAACAGTTGAAATTTGAATGGGAACATTAAATCTCTCTGAAAATCAAAAGTCACTCTGCTGGTTTTAAGATATGAAAACACAATATGTGCTTCCTCGTGATTAATAAATTGTATCAGAAATAGTATATTTTAAAGTGCTTTTAATGGCATTCTATTTTAAAACATTCAGACTAAAATTACCACTTCATTAACTGATTTTCAAATATTTTCATACAGCTTCATGGCAGATCTTCCTTATCATGTGTTCTACATTAAAATTATCTAGTATGTGGAAATTTTTTTAAAGTGAGAAACACTCTACACTTGCCTTTTAATTTATGTTTGGGTAGAAAATAAAGGAGAAACGTGCCTAAAAGATCCATCTGTAATGAGAAATACTGCGTGTAGTATGAGGCAAACACTACAGATTCCGAGTCAGCCACCAGGTGGTCAGAACTAGAGAGAATAATTCAGAGTAGACTTCCTCCTACCTTGGGTTTTAGATTATGCTGAAAAAGCAAAATATTTTAACAAAGATAGTGGAGGTGGGATGGGGGCAGAGAATCACACTCCAAGAAGGATAATAGGAATAGAGGAAGATCTGACAGAGGGAGCTAGAGGACAATGACAGGCAGATGATCAAGTGGGGCTGCCCTCTTAAGACAGAAGCCACAATCTCTTCTGAGGAGGAGTGGAAGGAGCATGCTGTTCACTGTCACGTAGACATTGTCTACTCTACTGTCTCCAGACCACTGAACAAGGCAAAGCGGGAGAGGGGGTGTACTGAGAAAGACCTACCTACACTGACTTCATCAGAGGGGTACCAAGAGTATCAAACCACAGACTTTCCCTCGCTTTTCTCAGGAGAGGGGAGCAAATTAGGAACCTGATCCTGCCATATTGCTGGTCCTCAGAGCTGAACTCTTCAAGACTACACTCTTTGCTCAGGGAATTAGGTGGCTTACACTGATTTGACAGGAAGAATTGAAAACAACTTCTCTCTTAAAATTTTTATGAAAATAAAATGGGATTGTGTGCATTCATATAGCATCATAATGTAAATGATCATAATTATCATTTGAGTACAACTAAGAGTAATGAACTGAAACACCCATTTTCCTTTTGGTTAATTCTCAACAGAAAATAGAGCCATTGCTGTTTGTCTTAATCAATCAGGCTGATGTAACAAAGTACCATAGACAGGATGGCTCATAAACAACAGACATTTATTTCTCACAGTTCTGGAGACTGGAATGCCCAAGATCAAGGCACTAGGAGATCCATGTCTAGTGAGGACCCGTTTCCTCATAGACAGCCGTCTAACTTCACATGATGGAAGAAGCAAAGGGGGATCTCTGGGGTCTCTTTTATAAGGACACTAATTCCATTCATGGACTCCCCATGACTTAATCACCCCCGATTGCCCCAGCTCCTAAGTGCCATCACGTTGGGGGTGAGGATTTCAACACATGAATTTGCCAGTTACATAAATTTTCAGATCATAGCACTGTTTTACACGAGCCTTGAATTTATTACCCAGGTATCTAGATTATCCAATGTCTTGTGCCTTTTCTTTATCTGATAACAGCCTCCTTCAGTTTCTTGATTTCTATTTATTTCATTGATTATTGGTTTTCTCCTTTTTTGATGTCAATCACATGTTATTAGTTTCTGGTCTTGGGAGTTAAATTATCCATATAAAAAACATTTTTAAAATAGCTTATTTAGAACTTCCTTTTTTTCTTTTTTGTGACACAGTCTCACTCTGTCACCCAGGCTGGAGTGCAGTGGTGCAATCTGGACTCACTGCAACCTCTACCTCCTGGGTTCAAGTGATTCTTGTGCCTCAGCCTCCCAAGTAGTTGGGATTACAGGGGTGTGCCACCACAACTGGCTAATTTTTGTATTTTTAGTAGAAGATGGAATTTCACCATGTTGGCCAGGGTAGCCTTGAACACTTGACCGCAGGTGATCCGTCCGCTGTGGTATCCCAAAATGCTAGGATTACAGGCATGAGCCACTGTGCCCAGCCTTAGAACTTGCATTTTTTACAAGGCCAACAATTGATGTGTACAGAGGTTAAATGTCTGGGAAGACTTGTATCACATATGACAGGACCGTTGACATAAGCAAGCCCAGTTAAGGTCTACTCTCCGAATTGATATGTGCATTTGAGAGAGAGTGGCTTCCTTTTCCCTTTAGATCTCAAGACATAAGGATTTAAGTCTGGGATTGCCAGTGCCATCTTATCTACCACATGGAAGAAAGCCAGCCAGAAAATCATATCCAAGCCACATAAAAAGGAAGAGTTAAAAGACATAAAAGGGTTAAGAGACAGAGTCAGATAGAACCCAAACAGCATTACTTGAGTCCCTGCTATGCCTGCAGTCAGAACACCCTTGAAATTCCAAGTTAAATAAGTCAATAATTTCTCTTCTTTGCTTAAAGTATTTGGAGTTGGGTGATTGTCATTTGAAACAATCACCCTGAAATATAAAATACCAGTCTGTTATGCCAGCATCAACCATCAAACACCGAAAGACACGTTTACAATTCTGGAGCATCTTTCAGGAAGTACATTTAATTTACTTTCCAGTCTATTTCTAGCTGCAAGCTTCTTAGAGGAAGTAATCATTGGGCAAATGGATAAATATCATATCTCATTGTCAGGAAGTTCTCTTGTCTTCTTTCATATCATGATAGTTTCCCCCTCTGTTCTTTTCCAAGTATCTCCCAACCCCAAGATTTCTAATTAGTTAATAAACTGGCACCAGCTGTTTCTCCTATTATGCAAAATTCAATAGAAGGAAGAAAATCAATTAGCATGCACCTGAACACATTTAGACAAATTTTCAAGTGGCTTCTTACTATGAAAATCTGGGCAGCCCTATAAAAATAAATCAAGAAGCTTTGGGAATACAATGAGATCAGAAAAGAGAGACTTTCATTTTACCTGGGTTAACAATATTGCATGTCATATCCCCCTGACATTAAGCAAATGATCAGAGTAATGCACAACTGCTAAAGAAAGAGGGGGAGTTCTCTATATAAACTAGACCATATCATTGTATAGTGTTAAGAATAGGTTTTATTTTCCATAAAGACAAGAATAAGAAGGTACCTTTGCTACATGATCATGTGAGGCAGAAGAAAATGACTGTTTTTAATCTTTTTGAAGGGAGTTCTTCCAGAAGTATCCTCTTGAAGAACCAATTAATTTTCAGTGGGTGCCACACTGTTTTATCTCTAGTACTTTATCCAGCTTCATGTAGGAAATACTGAGAAGGATGTGTTTGCTCTTGTGGTCTTATCAAAAATGTAAGTCTGGTAAGACAAAGTAGAGAATTCAACAATAATTCAGTGTTCTTGAGTCTTCAAAAATCTTATCTATCTTAATCTGACCTGTAAATATGCCTTAGAATAAATAAGATGTTTTAATTACTTAAAATCCAAATTAGAACACACTTTCCACAAACAAAATAAAATGCAACTATTGCATTAAACAAGCTTTATGTTTCTTCATATCTGTCCCTTGGCCATTGTTGGAGATCACAATGTCCTTCCTCTTATTTATGAACCATACAAAATAATTCTTGCCTTATTATCTAAGCATCCAAAATGCACACCACTGATTAGAATTTGCCATTCCACTTAAAGAATAATCCTAGTAACAAACATTTATGTAGTCCCAAGCTTTGTTGTGATTGCTTTGCCCAAATTAATTCACTTAATCATCAGAAAAACCTGATAATGCAGATCCTCACTATTTTATGGGTATTTACAGGTATTTTTCATCATCTCTATTTTACAGGTGAGGAAACAGAGGGATAGTAATTTACCCAAGATCACGTAGTGACTAAGCAGCAGACCAGTGGTTCACACTACTACATTGACTCTGTAGCCTAGTGAGGTATTTTTCTCAATAAAGACGAATCTATTTTTCAGAGAAAATTTGGCAAAGTTGTTACATAATAAACAGACTGATACCAACACACACACATACACACTTTATTCTTCCCACAAAACTTAATTTGAAAGCCCCCTTCATAATCTTTCTCAGATTTCCCTCATCTATCTCTAATCCTCACTTAGAAATAACCTATAAATTCCTATATCATTCTAAAATTTTACATAAATCTTATGTATTTTATAAAAATCTTATACGATATAATTTTAAAAGTACTTTTCTCAGAAGTCCTTGGATTATAATTGTCTATATGATTTATTGACCCAACTAAATAAACTACAGATTCTTGAAAGTTGGAGCATTTTAAAATTCTTATTACGAGGCATTTAATGCAGCAATTTACATGGAATAGATGCTTAGTAATCACTGGTTCGCTGAATTAATTAATACTTCAGCCCAAAATTAACTTTTGCCTGAGGTATTGAGTGCAGGCAGTTTTCTCAAAACTTTTGAAAAAATGAAACAAAGATGATGATAATCAGGATAATGATGAATCATAGGTAAGCAGAAAGAAAAAGGGAATCTGAATATTGGGTACTTTATAGAAAGCAACTGTTTTCCAAAAGAATTTTGATAATTAACTCAATTATCTGCAAATATTGACCACCAGTAATTGTGTAGCCACCTCAATATTTCCTACTTCCACTACAAGGACAATTTTGACTTCTTGAAATCTCTTACTGAGAAAATTTGAGGTAAAATAATGAGATGATACATTCATTGCCTCCTGAGCTCAATAGAAAAACAAGTCACCTGTGCATTAATTCCTAATGCATATTTCTTATTGTACCTTTAGAATAATAAGAGCAAGAAGGAAACATGATGATAATGATCTCAACAGCAATGCTTAGCTCTTTAATTTTTTTGACAACTTGCCAATGATATTTTCTCATACATTTCTCCGAGTTGGGACAATGGTGAGAAACATGATCTCTAGCATTAAATGCTCAGGCTGAGATCCTGACCCAGCTTTCTGGGCAGCCGCAGGTAAAGCACTTGACCCTCTGGTTCCCATCCTGTAAGATTGAAACCATCCTTATAAAAATTATAACTGAGAAAATTACGATGGTAAAAGAAATCTGACCTAACTGATTCCATCTTGCTTCTGTAACCTCCAAGCTGTCCTTGTTCATTTCTGGGTGAAGGCCAAACTAACTTTGGGAGGAACTTAGTTTATAGTTTAACTGTGAAACAAAGATAACAACCCTTTCCCAAAACAAACCCCCTTCCTGCTTGGGGGACTAGACTGCCTTTACAGGTCTAACAAATTTGCTCAAATTAGAAATTATGGCTTAGGAGTCATGCAGCTGGAAGCTGTAAGATTCTAAACCTCCCAAATTGTTCCTCGGGATAATGTCGCTGTTGTAAAGCCTAAGATCAGTGCTTGAGATATTTTGCAGACCCTGCACTCGATGGATCAACTGGCACCATCCAGGTTGATAAACTGGCTTCCCTGGTCATGTGGAACCCACCCAGGAACTGACTCAGCCCAAGAGGACAGCCTCAACTCCCTATGATTTCATCTCTGACCCAACCAATCAGCACTGCCCACTTTCCGACCCCCTACCCACCAAATTATCTTTTAAAATCCCAATCCCCAAGCTTTCAGGGAGACTGATTTGAGTAATAATAAAACTCCAGTCTTCCACACAGCTGGGCTTTGCATGAATTACTCTTTCTCTATTGCAATTCCCCTGCGTTGACATATTGGCTCTGTCTAGACAGCCGGCAAGGAGAGCCCGTTGGGCAGTTACAAGATTGCAATGACAGTCCCAATCTCACAGAGTCATTGTGAGGCTCAGATGACATGCTAAGGGCCTAGAATAGCAAATTGTATATAGAAAGCACTCAGTGAGTCTTAGACACTATTTAAAAGTTGTTTTATTGGCAATATTCATATCTCCCTGACATTATGCAGTCACTGGAGAAACCCATTTAAAACCTAACTGTAACACAGAATTTACTTGCATGAGTAAAGAGGTTGTCTGTTTAGTAATGTTCTCAAAATGACCTTAGTCCTTTATTTCCCTGTGAACATTTCTAAGAAGGAAATGGCAATGAAAATTGTTTACTTTTTGATGTAATTATTCTGTTACAAATTCATATTTATGTATATGGTTATTTGCCTCATCAGGTCTTTTGTCAATATGGCTATCATGTTTAATATCCTTCTATTAGTATCCTGATGTAATGCATTTAAGACAGGCATGGTCATTTGTTTTGGTACTTCTAGGCAAGGAGATAATAAAATGAACCACAGAAGAAAATCAAATGAAGTTTGAAAATCTGTAGATGGAAAACAGTATCTTTTTTAATTTCTAAAGGGCTGTATTTTTCAATTTAATTCATTCCTCCTGAGATTCTTAATGTGATACAATTTGCATATTAATTGTTGCATCTCAAAGGATTAATTGGTTACTTCAAATAAATTCAGTTGGATTTTCTAATGAATTGTCCTAAGTGATGCAGTGGTCGTGGGGAGAAAAACACAGTAATGAAAATGAGCTACACCCACACAAGAAACTTTCTAAAGAACTCTTGCATGCTTAATAGAAATTAATCCATGGTTTTAAAAGAAATGAGCCTTATTTAGGAGCAGACTCTCAGACACAGTCCAGGATATTTAATACTTCTCTGTGTCAACTCAGATGCTGAGGGAAGTCTCAAAGGCTGGCAGGGTCTCACTAAAGGTCTAGATCAAGCTGTTAGAAGATTCAGATCTTGACCTTAGTTGTCATCTGGTTAAACACAGATTTGTAATTTGGATTACAGCCACATACAAGGCTATATTCCAAAACTATGTGAAAAATTGCTAATGTGGATCCTTTCTCCCTAGTAGCTTCATGTGTCCTGTTAAATCAAAGTTTTCCTTCTTGAAAACCCTAATTTTTTTTCTACATTTCATTGAGTGTGTTACCAGCAAAGCTTGAATTCATCTTTCTAATCTGGCCTTCCTTACCCAAACTGCAACAGGTCTCTACAAATCTCAAATCACCTTGCATTCATCAAGCAAACAAGTGTATATCTGAATTGAGACTCTTTGTAATTTTGTTAATTAATGGGTAATACTCATTTTCTTTCTTATTCATCAAGAAACAAAATGTAGTTGCTTTTGCTGCCATTAACAATACGGCACATTTCCAAGCTTTCTGACAAATGATTCCATAAAGTAAAAACTGATTTTGCCTTTATAATTGGTGACATAAACACTTGACCAAAATAATTACCTCTGTATTTCTGGCATTTTCATGTTTCTTCCTTGCAAAATAAAATTTTCCTAGTTAAATACTTCCCAAAATGTGGAATCACTGAGTGAACAGATTTTGCTCTAAAACACCTGCAAAATAGTTATACTTGTGGTCGTCTTCCAAAGAATTTTCATCCTGTGCAGCACTATTTGGCATTTAACACATCAAAGTCATGTCAAATTTTCCAATCTTCTAATCTTCCTTTTACCAGAGGTAGGTGGAATATTGAGTGGCATCACTACAATTCTTTCCTAAATCGGAGGTTCTAAAATCTGCAAATGCCATACATATATAATAACTCTTTCTTTTTCACCCTTTTCTTTAGTAAAAGGCTAAAATTGCATCTACACAGGCAAAGCTAAATCCCAAAAGGATGAAAAGCTTTAAAAAAAAAAAAAAAAAAAAAAAAAAAAAAAAAAACCTGTTGCCAGGCACAGTGGCTCACGCCTGTAATCCCAACACTTAGGGAGGCCAAGGCAGGCAGATCACGAGGTCAGAGATTGAGACCATTCTGGCCAACATGGTAAAACACCGTCTCCACTAGAAATACAAAAATTAGCTGGGCATGGTGGTGTGCGATTGTACAGCTACTTGGGAAGCTGAGGCAAAAGAATTGCTTGAACCCAGGAGACGGAGCTTGCAGTGAGCCAAGATCATGCCACTGCACTCCTGCCTGGTGACAGAGTGAGACTCCATCTCAAAAAAAAAAAGACAAGAAAAGAAAAAAACAAAAACAAACAAAAAAACTGCATATTAAAAAAGAAGAAAAACTGCATATTTAAAAAAAAGAAAAAAAACATGGTTTTTGGAACCAAACGAGCATGGATTCTTTGTCAAAAGTCGTAGCTTAACTTTTTGAGCCCACTTGTAAACTATGAAATGTGAAATATTAATATGAATTTATAATACCTAACTTCCAGGACTATCGAGAAGATTAAAACAATAGAAGATGGGTGCCTTACAAACATTCAGTAAATGGCAGCTGTTTCTATTAAAGTATTTCATGGACAGAATCCATCAGTTTCTTTAAGGCCATTTAATTTGGACTGTATACACAAAAACAGGACCCCAAGTGACAAAAATAAAATAGCCTCATCTCAGCTGGACCAGATCTCACAAAACAGGAAGGGACTATTCAGAGGAAGGAAATAGAGAGTGGAGCTGATTACTCTCCGGATTGAATCCTACAGACAGTCATTTGGATAATTATTTGTTTCATTCATACGTCACTGAGTCAGCAATTCAGCCAATCCACTTAGCCACTTGCCTTTCTTCCATCACTTCCTATATTTTCCAGCTCCATAGGTATGTTTACTGGAAAGCCAGTCAACATCGTAGGAAATATCTTGTGATGTTATGTCAGTTATTTTGAATTAGGCTGGTTTGAAATCAAATAAAAGAATGTGGTTTGCAAATAACCACTGAAAGCCATACCTATGGTGTAAATCTTAGATTTCTTGACTTTTATATCGTTTAATTTCATAGATGGCTTCTTATGTTAGGTTTTTTTTCTTCATCTCATTCTATTTATGTTTTCTACTTCTCTCATATTATTTTCTTTCCCTAGCTCTAGCAATAATGGCTTTCATTCTATTTCTTTCCGAATGTTTCACTTCTTTGCCAATCTTTACCAACTTTTCTTATCTTCTTGAGACAGTTTATTGAAACTACTGGTATTTTAGAGATACTATTTTCTATGCAGCTTTAATTTAAACAGAATTTTTATATTTTCTATAGCCAAATATTAATTTGGATGATAAATATTGATGTGATTCAGAACATACTATCCCCAAAATATGAAACCTTGGCATATTGAATATTTTATGGTGAAGGAATTTGAGAAAAAGGCAGAAGCAGGAAAGTCTCTCTGAGCATCCTTGCCTGAGGTCTCCCCTTTATCAAGCAGGTCATAAACCTAGGAAGAATTTTCTGACCTTCCTCTGAAGCAAACCACAAGAATCTCAAGTGCAAAGTGCCCTCCCTATACCTGGAGGAAAAGAACATCCTAAAGGAAAAGTCATCTCCAAAGACACAGGGGCACAGAGAGGTATCTGAATGAATAGGCTTTGCTGAGTTTCCCCCAGTTTATTACCGTTAGATCAGACACTTTCCACCCAGCCCTGTTCTTCCGCAACTCTCCACTCGTCATCAAACCTACCATAAAAAATTACTCAGGTTTAACTCTTCCTCCGAGTCTTCATTTCCTTATGAAATCGCACGTTATAGGAAACTTACATTAAGTAAATGAGTACACTTTTCTCCTGTTAATCTGTCCTTTATTACATGGTCCAGCCAATTAACCCAGTCGATTAATCCAAAATGAAAGAAGGAAAAGATATCTTTTCCTCCTCTACAATAACACGTTCTTCAAATATTTTTTTTCTGAAGATAGACATAGTAGTTATATTTAATCCTTTAAAATTAAGCAAAAGAGGGAGAAAATTAAGTACATTTTTCCTGAGTTCACCAGGTAATGAGTGTGAAGATCAGAACTGGATCCTGAAGGATCCAGATTGCCAGCTTATAGTGCCTGCCTAAGCCAATGCCAAAATACTTGCTCAAATACTTAATCAGGAAATAGTTACTTCCTACTTGATTGCAAAACTTATGCGGGAGATCAAATGGATGATAATCCTAAACCCACCTGCTTTGGTTATTTAGAAGAGAGTTCATGTAAGAACTCTTCCTATCAGAACTCTGCATTGTTAAACATGGGACCAGGCTTATTAGATTGACTGGAGTATCTGAATGGTGATGGCATGACTGGGCTGGAAGTAATTACAAGGATCTTCAGCAATCTGAGAACAACTGGAAAATTTTGCAGAGGCAAATATCGTCAATAGGATATCAACTCCTTCTATTAAACCTAGAGTGCCATCCACCACTGTTGACTCAGCCATGACCAGGTTCACGTTTTGCTGCCAATGTGGCCACTGTCTTCACACACTGAGTTTCACAGAGACTTAAGGTCTACTTTCTCTCTAATTTAAACCAAACTGCCATCAAGCATGGAAAACAGTCCTCTCCAATTTCAAAGCTACTGCCCAACTGTAATGCTCTGGTTTTAATAGATACCAAATTTCTTTGTATTCTGCGGCTTCCTCTCCCTTGTTAATTCTGCAAACCTCTGATTACTTGAAAGATAACACCACATATCGGACTTACAGTGAAGGCCTCACCATAGTCATTCATGATCAACCAAGAGAACTCTTACACTACTTTATTTAGGTTGTGCCAACACCTGAATTAATCATTTTTAATGTTCCCACAAAGACTTCAAAGTTAGATGTAATGACTACATAATATTCCATAGAAGCTGAGAAACAACTACTCCTCTACAGCTAGTCATTTAGATTGCTTTAGCTTTTCCCCTATGTTAAATAAGGCAATCATGATTTTCTAATATAAAATATTATGTGTTTCCAAAATTTTCTTCTTACAAATAAATTATCAGAGAAAGGATTTCTGAATCAAAGGTAGTAACTATTAAAGTTTTGATGCCTAACACTAACATTTTTTCTAACAGTGTTGAGCAAGTTTAAACTACCAAGAATAATTTAAAGTATCAGTTTCACTTTGTGTTCTACAACGCTGGATTCATTTAAATATTTTGCTAATAAGCAAGATATGCTACTTAATAATTTTAAAATCTATTTTACTTTCATTGTTAATAATGCTCTTTTCTTCTTTTATTTATTAATCCTACTGCCTTAAGTGAGGGATAATCATTGTTCAATGAATGATTTAAATCTAGAATTTGAAACACAAAATAAAATCACAAAAAAAAAGCCTAGGGAAAAAGATTTTCAGCCTGTATGACAGGTGAAAAGTGTTAGTCTTTTTAAAATATGAAGATCTGTATAATTGATAGGAAACCCATTAAGACTCCAACGAATAAATGAAAAAAAAAATGGCCTTACTGTTTACTAAAAGGACTGAGGGTGGAAAGAGTAGAGAAATGAAGAGTTCAGTTTATGTTAAAATTAAAGCTTCTATGAAATGAAACAACCAAGTAAGTAGTGTGGAATATAAACCAGAACTCAAAGGAAAAATCTAAACCTATAGATGTGGCAATCAGCAGAACATAGATTACATTTAAAGGCATGAATATCAATAAGATCATATATAGAGAAAGTATGCAAACAAAAATGGAAGACAAGGGAATAAAAATATTTAGCAATGAAAAGAAGGAAGCAAAGAAATGAGATGGAGACAGATGTAGGAGAAAAGCTAGGAGATTCTGGTGTCCTGGGAGTCACAAGTAGAGTGTTTTCAAAAAAAGGAAGAGACAGCTCTTTACAAAGCCCATGGAAAATAAAGCAAGATGAGAATAAAAATGGATCAATTGGATTTGTTTATTTTTTCTGAATAGCCTAGTGATATCAATCCTATCCTCCTACTGTGATTAGATTATATATGCCTTGAGGACAAAGGCAATGTTCAATTGTCAATGAAGTGTATCAGAGGACTAGCCCAATAAATGCATAGAGGCACAGATCACAGCAGTGATAGAAGCCTTAGAAGTTACCTGATTAAACCACCTCGATTCTACAAACCCACACCACAAAGTGGTTATGCAACTTTTCCATAGTCACCCTGCTCATTAGTGGCTACTTGTAAGGAAACCCAAAATTAGAACCTATACCACCAATACACAATCTAGGGTATTTTTCACTATATTATATGCTAGACTTCATTTTCAAACATGGACATGGAAGGAATATGAAAACACTTTCTTTTCTACAGCCAAACCCATTTTCCTACAGCTAAGCCAGTTTTAGGTCTAAATTAGAGGGAAAATGAAGAGAAAGGAAACATTAACAATGGATATATCTGTAAGGAATCCATGTTGATCTAGATAAAACATATTTCTATACAACAAAATATGGATGGCTCAGTAATAATGATTGGGGAAAGTGACAGAGAAAGAGAGAGAGAGAAGAGAAAAATATAGTCCTTGTTTCAGTCACACTGTCTAGTAAATTAAACTACTTACTACTTGATTGCTTCCCAGTCAACCTAAGCCAGTTCAAGAGCTATCTAAAGCTGAAGACTTTACCAAGGCAAGTTTAGTATCTTACCTTGATGTGGTTTCACACATCTCTGCTACCAGTCATAAGAGATACCAAAGAAATTGTTCACAAGTTAATGCAACACTATTGTGAAGTAAGTGCCACATTTAATAGTTTGTGATTTCAGCTTTATATGTGAAACAATGTTTCTTTGTGTTTTGCCAATATTTCAACTGCTGACCCTAAAATGATAAAATGATAAGCTACTTGTGAGCAAGTCCTTTTTTTTTTTTTTTTTTTTTTTTTTTGAGATGGAGTCTCGCTCTGTCACCCAGGCCAGAGTGCAGTGGCAGGATCTCGGCTCACTGAAACCTCTGCCTCCCGGGTTCAAGTGATTATTCTGCCTTAGCCTCCCAAGTAGCTGGGACTACAGGAGATTGCCACCACGCCCAGCTAACTTTTGTATTTTTAGTAGAGACGGGGTTTCACCGTGTTGGCCAGCCTGGTCTTGAACTCCTGACCTCCTGATCCACCTGCCTTGGCCTCCCAAAGTTCTGGGATTACAGGCGTGAGTCACCACACCTGGCCTACAGTATTTCTTATAATCTTAATGTCTAGTGCCTCCTAACCCCCTCCTGTGTAACCCAGTGCCATGTTCCCTGTACATAGTAAGTCAAAATTGACAATTCACAGTAAATCTTTCATGAATCACATAATAAATTCTTAGATTGTTTCTTAGCAAGGTCTCTCCACAAGAGATTAATGTTTTTATCTGATTTTCTTTTGCCCTGGGTGTTCACATTCTTGAGACATTATTGAAAAATATGTTCCATAATTATGTATACTGTTATTCGAATTATAAAATGTACTATACAATCGATGCTGGTTTTCAAATTTTCTCATTAGTTAGAAATTAAATAACTTAAAATGCTAAGGCATACCATTGTCTGACGATGAAGACATAAAAGGGCAGATGGTTCCGGGATAATTATCATGATCCCTCAGATAGACACATGTTTAAGTTGTGTAAACAGAACCAAGCAGAGAGATTAATCGCAATGGAAATTAATAATACCTAAATGCAGCATATCATGAGGATATTTTAAGAAATGTATATTGTTATTTCTAGTTAAATTTATTCTATTTCTAGCCAGTGAACACCTCTTGAACATACTTTCATTAGTTATTTTTTGAAAAACTTCCACTTTGAGAAAGACAATTGACACATAATTTTGAAAGCTTTTCCAGTTGATTTTGTTGTCTCCAGGGAGTTCATTGGCTTTGATAGAATTGGATGACACCTGTCTTTCAGCCACAAAAAACAAACTTACTAGCACAATATCTCAAAGAAGGAGCACAATATAGATAAGAAATATGAAGCACAATTTTCCCAGGCAATACTAACACATTTTGCCAATTTTAGTCCTTAGTTAAAAAGAACTTTATCCAGCCAAGTGCGGTGGCTCACACGTGTATTCCCAACACTCTAGGAGGCCGAGATGGGTGGATCAGCTGCGGTCAGGACTTCTAGGCCAGCCTGGCCGACATGGCGAAATCCTATCTCTACCAAAAAATACAAAAATTAGCTGGCATTGTGGCAAGTGCCTGTAATCCCAGCTACTCAGGAGGCTGAGGCTGGAGAATCGCTTGAACCTGGGAGCTGGAGATTGCAGTGAGCCGAGATTGTGCCACTGTAGTCCAGCCTGGGAGACAGAGTGAGACTTTGCCTCAAAAAAAGAAGGAAGGAAGGAAAGAAGAAAGAAAGGGAGGGAGGGAGGGAGGGAGGGAAAGTAGTTAGAGATAAATTATTGCTTTGTTTTACTGATGCCATGACAGACTCAGATAGCAATGTTTCCTTAGATGGCTCTGGACTCTAGATTAGCTGCAAATAATGATTTGACTATTATCAGCTCACTCAGGGAGGAATGGTCTACATGTACCTTGCTGTCACTCCTGGTACTGGACATGCCATATAACACAGGCCCTGAGACCTCTGCTATATTGGGCCAGCTCTATCATTTGTAGCAAATGCTAAGTATGTAGCCATAGTGCTTTGGTAATAACATAAAAAGAGCAGCCTCTGTGTTATCTTCTCTTTTGTTTCCTAAATCTTTGAGTCATCTACACAGAGAAAACTGAACAATATTTGAATTCAGTTGTCTCCAAATATACCCAGGGTCCTGCAAGAAAGAAATCTAATCTCTTAAGCAGATGGTGAAGGACCGTATCATGGGTCAGATATACAAGATATATCAGTATGTTTTATGCAAAATCATGCAATATACTGTATGCACAAAATCATAATGTCAAAAGAAATGAGACACCTCTATCATAGGCTCAGGAATACACTTACCAGACTAATGGTCCTGATGTTGAAATTTAAATCCCTGGACAATGACAGAAATAAGATCTTTTCAATAGTTGAGAGGTCTTTTTTATTATTGTTTGTTTGTTTGTTTTTGTTTTGGGATGGAGTCTAATCTGTCGCCTAGGCTGGAGTGCAGTGGCACGATCTCGGCTCACTGCAACCTTTGCCTCTCGGGTTCAAGCAACTCTCTGCTTCAGCCTCCTGAGCAGCTGGGACTACAGGCATGCACCACCATGCCCAGCTAATTTTTATGTTTTTAGTAGAGACAGGGTTTCACCATGTTGGCCAGGCTGATCTTAAACTCCTGACCTCAGGTGATCCACCTGCCTTGGCCTCCCAAAGTGCTGGGATTACAAGCATGAGCCACTGAGTCCGGCCTACAGTTGAGAGTTTATCAAACTTTTAATTCTTGAGTAAAAGGTAATTTAGTGGATACATGTTTCTGCTATGGAGTCAGAATGCCTGGACTCAAACCATAGTTCTACTGCAGAGCTTCATAAAATTAGGTGCCTTTGGGCAACGGCTCAATCTCTGGGAAATTTGTTTCTTCATCTGCAAGATGGGACTTACACTGAAGGCTCACGAGGAGAATTAAAGAAGAAAACAGGTAAAGTATTTGGCACAGTGCTTAATGCATAACAAACATGCGGAAAGTTATTAGTAGAGGCAAAAATGAGCTACTAATTAATTGCATGTTTGGGCTCCACAGCTAATTAATGTCAGGATTAGAGCATGTCTCTGTTTAATGTTCTCTCCTTTGTTTGATTTCCTGCAAATGAAAACTCAAGAAACAGACAACTGACATGATTAAATTCTTCAGTGTGTACCAGAACAGCCAGGATAGGAATAGTATAGATATAAGTTCATGTTCAGGGCTACATTCAATTACCAGCAGAAGTTCATAAGAACAAAAATTACAATACTTGTTATCATCCAACTTTCTGTTTGTCAAACCACATTTCATCCTTGTGATCAGAAAATGTAGAGTTTAAGGTGAAGTAACAAAAAGGGTTATTTTGTTTTCAGATGTGTTCTAGTTTAAAACAAAAATGTTGGTGTCCCAAAACCCACATTTGTTTTCCATGTATAAATGTAGATATCCAAAAAGCACAGACTAAAGCACTGCAAAAAACCAAAGCTGAAACCCAACAACCCGCAGTAAGAACAATAGGAGTGTACTTTAAATATAACATAGGCCAGGTGCAGGTGCTCACACCTATAATCCCAGCACTTTGAGAGGCGGAAGTGGGAGGATCACTTGAGCCCAGGAGTTTGAGACCAGCCTGGGCAACACCGGGAAAACCTATCTCTACAAAAATAATAAAAATTGGGAGGCTGAGGTGGGAGGATCATGAGGTCAGGAATTTGAGACCCAAGACCAGCCTGGCCAACATGGTGAAACCCGCCTCTGCTAAAAACTAAATAAATAAATAAAATAAAAAATTATGTAAAAATACAATGCATATATATGTGTATACATATATATCATGTATAACAGGTATATATATTTATATACCTTATAAATTCATGTTTTATAATTCAAACTGTTTAAAATGTTATAAAATATAGATAGGATTAGAAGAAAGTTCAGAAAATAAAAGCTTCATTTATTGAAAGAGAAGATTGCAAGTAAATAGAGTGATTTTTTTAAATGTTCCACTGTTAATTATAATGTTGTTTAGATGGTATTTTAAGCTGTGCACAAACCATAACGACTTAAATGCTTTTAAAAAGCTAGCTATTTGACTGTGAAAAGTTGCTAATTATTTTTTGTCATACAAGAAAAAAACCAGATAAGTAATCTCATTCTCCAAAAAATTCCTCTGTAATAGTTTACAAAACCCCATTAATAACAAATTCTCAAATAGCTAAAAATGCCTATTACTAGGATTACTAGTGGCAGATAAATGATTGTTTATTAAATGTTGTGAAGAGTCAATGCAAAAGCAATCATAAAAATAATATAAACTAAGCCAATTAGAATGCTTAGTTTTTCTAAAGGGGTCTACAACACACATGGGTATACTCACACACTTAAGATTATCTGTTGTTAGCAATGTTAAGTCATATGAATCTCTAATGTAGAAAATTTACTAAACACTAAAAGTGACAGTCTCATTAAGAAGCTATTTTTAGTGTAACTATTTGTATTGAAATTTTTATCAATATGGGTTACATTTTTATAAGTGCACATTAAGCATGTTTGAGAAATTACCTATTACAATTTACTGAACTTTTAAAATGCACTTATACCTAGTTATTTATAAGAATAAAGCAAAAAGCATCTTTGGCATTGAAAACTACAGTTAAATACAACATTTAATACTATCAAAGACATGTAAGAGACATTCAGATAGAGATTAACATTGGTACCTAATAATCTAAGTACATTAGCTGCAAGATCAATAATCTTATTTAGGAGAATGTAGACAGTTTTGTTTTCATTCCCTGCTTCATCTCAACTCTGCCATGAATTTCGATTCAGGTATGCAAAACTATCTGAAGGAAAAGAGTACAAAAATGATTGGCTGAAGAGAGATTCAGCCATGTGGTCCTCCCCTCTGCATGGTAAGGTGTGACGTGCTAAACATTTTCCAATGGGTGCCAGAGTGTCACGTGACTCTCTGGATAGCTACTTTTACACAGATTTGGACCTACACTAAGCATTCGGTGAAGAAAATTACAGTGATAAATCAAGGAACAAAAACTATTCTCTTCCAATGTCCTGCTTATTTTAGGTGAAAGTTTTTCAGGCCTAGGTTATTCAGAAAAGCATCTTAAATCTGCATTTCACTTTGCATCTTTAGTTAAAACATCTTTAGCTAAGACTCTATGTTATCTTTCTACAAAAAAAAAAGACACTTTAAATATTGGTGTGTAAACTATACTCTAAATCGGGTATATTTTAAAACCTATTTTGACTTCTGGGGACAGGGCATAGCTAAGCAAAAGCAGCAAAACCTCGGCAGAGGTAAATGTACCTGTCTGACAGCTTTGAAGAGAGCAGTGGTTTGCCCAGCATGGAGGTTGAGACCTGAGAAGGGACAGACTGCCTGCTCAAGTGGGTCCCTGACCCCTGAGTAGCCTAACTGGGAGACATCCCCCACTAGGTGCAGACTGACACCTCACACCTTGCATGACTGGGTGCACCTCTGAGACAAAATTTCCAGAGCAAGAATCAGACAGCAACACTTGCTGTTCAGCAATATTCTATATTCTGCAGCCTCTGCTGCTGATACCCAGGAAAACAGGGTCTGGAGTGGACCTTAAGCAAACTCCAGCAGACCTGCAGCTGAGGGTCCTGACTGTTAGAAGGAAAACTAACAAACAGAAAGGACACCCACACCAAAACCCCATCAGTATGTCACCATCATCAAAGACCAAAGGCAGGTAAAACAACAAAGATGGGGAAAAAGCAGTGCAGAAAAGCTGGAATATCAAAAAATCAGAGCACATCTCCCCCTCGAAAGGAACACAGCTCATTGCCAGCAACAGAACAAAGCTGGATGGAGAATGACTTTGAGTAGTTGAGAGAAGAAGACTTCCGTCGATCAAACTTCTCAGAGCTAAAAGAGTAATTACATGCCCAGTGCAAAGAAACTAAAAACCTTGAAAAAAGAATGGAAGAACGGATAACTAGAATAACCAAGGCAGAGAAGTCCATAAACAAACGGATAGAGATGAAAACCATGACACAAGAAGGACATGACAAATGCACAAGCTTCAGGAACCAACTCGATCAACTGGAAGAAAGATTATCAGCGATTGAAGATCAAATGAATAAAATGAAACGAGAAGAGAAGTTTAGAGAAAAAAGAGCAAAAAGAAATGAACAAAGCCTCCAAGAAATATGAGATTATGTGAAAAGACCAAATCTACGTCTGATCTGTATGCCTGAAAGTGACGGGGAGAATGGAACCAAGTTGGAAAACACTCTGCAGGATATCATCCAGAAGAACTTCCGCAACCTAGCAAGGCAGGCCAACATTCAAATTCAGGAAATATAGAGAACACCACAAAGATACTCCTCAAGAAGAGCAGCTCCAAGACACATAATTGTCAGATTCACCACAGCTGAAATGAAGGAAAAAATGTTAAGGGCAGCCAGAGAGAAAGGTTGCGTTACCCACAAAGGGAAGCCCGTCAGACTAACAGCAGATCTCTCAGCAGAAACGCTACAAGCCAGAAGAGAGTGGGGGCCAATATGCAAAATTCTTTAAGAAAAGAATTTTCAACCCAGAATTACATATCCAGCCAAACTAAGTTTCATAATTGAAGGAGAAATAAAATCCTTTACAGACAAGCAAGTGCTTAGAGATTTTGCCACCACCAGGCCTGCCCTGCAAGAGATCCTGAAGGAAGCACTAAACATTGAAAGGAACAACCAGTACCAGCCATTGCAAAAACATGCCA
This sequence comes from Rhinopithecus bieti, assembly GCF_001698545.2. Classification (NCBI taxonomy): domain Eukaryota; kingdom Metazoa; phylum Chordata; class Mammalia; order Primates; family Cercopithecidae; genus Rhinopithecus; species Rhinopithecus bieti. The sequence goes on from NW_016804690.1 coordinate 10,006,177, forward strand.
AAATTAAAAGACCATCAGTGCTAGGAAGAAACTGCATCAACTAACAAGGAAAATAACCAGCTAATATCATAATGGCAAGATCAAGTTCACACGTAACAATATTAACCTTAAATGTAAATGGACTAAATGATCCAATTAAAAGACACAGACTGGCAAATTGGATAAAGAGTCAAGATCTATCAGTTTGCTGTATTCAGGAGACCCATCTCACATGCAGAGACATACATAGGCTCAAAATAAAGGGATGGAGGAAGATCTACCAAGCAAATGGAG